>NC_044312.2:62995435-63297269 GCF_007474595.2 Lynx canadensis
TTTGTTTTGTTTTGCTTTTGAGTTGTATGAGTTTGTTATATTTTGAATATTAATCCCCTTATCAGATATATGATTTGCAAATTTCCTCCTATTTAATAGGTTGCCTTTTCATTTTGTCAATGATTTCCTTTGTTGTGCAGAAGCTTTTAGTTTGATGTAGTCCCAATAGTTTATTTTGCTTTTGTTGCCTTTGCTTTTGGTATCAGATCCAAAAAACCATTGCCAAGACTGATGTCAAGGAACTTACTGCTTACGTTTTTGCAACTCTTTAAATGTTAGAGTTGTAACCTCTGGGGTGCCTGGGTAGCTCAGTCAGTTAAGTGACTCTTGGTTTCATCTCAGATCATGATCTCATGGTTCATGAGCCTGAGCCCCACATTGGTCTCCACACTATAAGTGCAGAGCCTGTTTGGGATTCTCTCTCCATCTCTGCCCCTCTCCCCTGCTCACACTGTCTCTCTCTCAAAATAAACATTTAAAAAAATAAAATACAAAGTTGTATCCTCTATTTGAATATAAGAAGTCCATTACTCTGCTAAATTATGTTAATGAATGCTTTTATTCTAACAAAAATGACATAACTTTTAATGTTTGCTGAAACCAGCATATGAAATTTCATCAACAAATAGTACTATTTGGGGGGTGGGTTGTGCTTTTTGTTTTTTTTTTATTTGAGATAGAGAGAGAGAGAGAGAGCATGCCTGAGTGGGGAGAAGGGAATAAGGAAGAGAGAGACAGAGAGAGAGAAAGAGAATCCTAAGCAGGCTGTATGATGAGCATGGGCTTGATCCCACAACCCTGGGATCATGACCTGAGCCAAAATCAGGAGTCAGATGTTCAACTGACTGAGCCACCCAGGCACCCAAAATAGTACTATTTTTAGATCAAGATTCCATAATCCAGATGCCACATAATGTGATCAAAAGTTTTGAGACAGTCAAAATTATTCACTGAAAAAGCACCTACTATGTGCCAGACAAAATGCCAGATACAAAGAAGAATTAAAGAGCTTCTGATTTTAATGAGATTGTATTCTTTTGGGAGTGGCAAACAAGTATGGATCCAGGATACCCAACACATCAATAAGTTTCTTGAAGAAAGGTATAGAAATAAGTGGATAATTCATCAACATAATTCATATCACTCATCTAAATAGGATTTAAATCCTACCTATATACTCCGATGACTCAAACTTCTGTCGCTAGCTTAAATCTGGTCCCTGAATACTGCCATATGTACAGTTGCTTACTTTTACTTCTCTATTTGGATATTTAACAGTCATTTTAAAAGTACAGTCATTTTGGGGCGCCTGGGTGGCGCAGTCGGTTAAGCGTCCGACTTCAGCCAGGTCACGATCTCGCGGTCCGTGAGTTCGAGCCCCGCGTCGGGCTCTGGGCTGATGGCTCAGAGCCTGGAGCCTGTTTCCGATTTGTGTCTCCCTCTCTCTCTGCCCCTCCCCCGTTCATGCTCTGTCTCTCTCTGTCCCAAAAATAAATAAATGTTGAAAAAAAAAATTAAAAATACCTGACGTGACAATAAGACCCATAGAGGTGTCATTTAAAAAAAAAAAAAAAAAGTACAGTCATTTGAAGGAGTTTGGTATGGAAATAGAGTTAGGTGTCCAAAGCCAAATTTCTGATATCACATATAAAACTGGCTCCTCAGTTAATGGCAATTCTGCCTTTCCAACTGTTTTGCAAACAGCCTTGAAGAAGCAGACTCTTCATTATAGAGAACAAACTGATGGTTACCAGAGGGGAGGTGAGGGAGGGCAAATGGGTGAAATAGGTAATGGCGATTAAGGAGTGCACTTGTGATGAGCACTGGGGTGTTGTATGGAAGTGTTGAATCACTATATTGTACACCTAAAACTAATATTACACTGAATGTTAACTACCTGGAATTTACATAAAAACTTAAGAAAAAAAGGCTTGGAGTCATCCTTTACTCCTCTCCATCTTTTATATCCTACTTATGGACTCTCAGCAAATCTTTGACCATAACTTCAATTTTTACTCATCACCTTAATCCAAGGCATTATTACATTTCATCTGGATTACTTAAATTAAGTCTTGGGGTCTCTGGGAGGCTCAGTGGGTTGAGTGGGGTGCCTGGGTGGCTCAGTAAATTGAGTGTCTGACTTTGGCTCAGGTCATAATCTCACAGGTTCATGAGTTCGAGACCCACATCAGGCTCACTGCTTTCAGTGTAGAGCCCGCTTTGGATCTTCTTTCCCTCTCTCTCTGCCCCTTCCTTGCTCACACACACTCTCTCTCAAAAACAAATAAAACATTAAGAAAATATTGTCTTCATTGGTTCCCCTGTTCCTACCCACATCCCCCATGTTATTTTAAAGTGCTGTCTCATCCTTGCCCTAGGAATTAAATGTGACAGTTACTCAGAATGTAAAGACTAAGAAGTATGTGGAAAGTATTAAATAATTATTTAATGAATGGGTATTGAAGGATCATAATGGCAACGGGTTAGAATAAAAAGGTAATTGTTGCCTAAACACATGTTCAGTGAGGATTTGAGGAGGCAATAATGAGGGTAAATATTATGACAGTGTCTGCAGAAGGTTTAAGTTCAAGATGAGGGTAGCAGCATGGATGTCATATGTGTTCCTCAGGGCATTTAGATGAATCTATCACTAAAACAGACTTTCATAATCCTGGATCTTTGACTCCTATCTCTCAAAACTGGTACTTGAATAGTTTGAGAATACCTTGCTTGATTTCCTGGGTTCGTACTCCATAAACAATGGGGTTCAGGGCTGGTGGAATGAGGTGGTGCAAGACATTGAGAAGAATGGGTACCTCTGAGGGCACCTTCTTTTCTGCCTTGTTTGTGAAGATGAAGACAAGCAGCAATGTATAGAAGAAAAGTATAAGAATGAGATGGGAACCACAAGTACTCAAGGCTTTGGTTGCTGCACCTCCCGATTGCAGACGTTTAACAGCCCTCAGGATGAAGCAGTAGGATAGTAAGATGAGCACTAGGTCAGAACCCAGTAGACACCAAACACTCACAAATTGGTAGAGCTTATTTGGGTGAATATCCCCACAGGAGAGCTTTGCTACAGAAATGTTGGCACAGATACAGTTCTCCACCACATTGCTGGCACAGTAGTTGAGCCTGGCAGCCAGAACTGGTGTGGGTAGTGTGGCCAGAAATTGCGGAAGACAATGAAGATGGCTGCATAAATGACAATTTTTCAGTGATGATGGACGGGTAGTGCAGAGGATGGCAAATGGCCACATAGCGGTCATAGGCCATGACCAGGAAGGTGGAAGACTCCATAGGAAGGAATGTATTCATGATGAACATCTGCAGAAAGCAGCCTGCAAGGCTGATGGTCTTCATGTTGAACCAGAAGATGACAGGACCTGCCAGAATCATTATTCTCAAAAACTGCATTCATTCCCACCCTACGGTACCTAACCTTGGAGGAAACTTTTCAATGGCTTCAACCATCTGTATCCCCAAACCACAGCGCTATAATCCCAGCTGGGACAGTATCTTAATTTCAAATACCTTCTATGTGCATCCCAAGTAGAGCCTTATTTTATACCCTTTTCTCCCCATCTATAGACCATGCCTCTTGTTTAATGTTTACTTCTAGCCTGTCTTCTCTTGATCCCCAGAGTTCTTACCCAAACTCCAGTTGAATGCATCACAGAACACCAAACTCAGTAAGTTCAATATTTACATTTGGATACTCTCCACCTTCTCTAGACATAATAAGAAATCTATTTCAATTCTGCTTCCTATCTCAGTATATGACATAAACATACATCCAGTTTACACTTTAGAAAGTAAATTCTACAGCTTTTGGAATGTAAAGGTGGGATCATTCTGAGTCAAGGAAAATCTCCCTAGAAGTAAAAAGAATGTAAAAACTTGGAATATCATTGACTCAGACATTGAGAGAGGGCCGGTCAGTTGGGTAAAGAATAAATCTTTAAAAAATGGACACTACAGGAAACCATCAGAACCCTAGAGGAGAAAGCAGAACAAACCTCTCTGACCTCAGCTGCAGCAATTCTTACTTGACATATCTCCAAAGGCAAGGGAATTAAAAGCAACTATTGGGACCTCATGAAGATAAAAAGCTTCAGCACTGCAAAAGAAACCAATCAACAAAACTAAAAGGTGACTGATGGAATGGGAAAAGATATTGCAAATAACATATCGGACAAAGGTCTAGTATCCAAAATCTATAAAGAACTCACCAAACTCCACACCCGAAAAACAAATAATACAGTGAAGAAATGGGCAGAAAACATGAACAGACACTTCTCTAAAGAAGACATCCAGATGGCCAACAGGAACATGAAAAGATGCTCAACGTCACTCCTCATCAGGGAAATAACAAATCAAAACCCACTGAGATATCGCCTCACGCCAATCAGAGTGGCTCAAATGAACAAATCAGGAGACAATAGAGTGCTGGCGAGGATTGTGAGAAACGGAACCCTCTTGCACTATTGGTGGGAATGCAAACTGGTGCAGCCACTCTGGAAACAGTGTGGAGATTTCCCAAAAAATTAAAAATAGATCTACCCTATGACCCATCAATAGCACTGCTAAGAAATTACCCAAGGGATACAGGAGTGCGGATGCATAGGGGCACTTGTACCCCAATGTTTATAGCAGCACTTTCAACAATAGCTAAATTATGGAAAGAGCCTAAATGTGCATCAATTGATGAATGGATAAAGAAGTTGTGGTTATATATACAATAGAATACTACTTGGCAATGAGAAAGAATGAAATCTGGCCTTTTGTAGCAACGTGGATGGAACTGGAGAGTGTTATGCTAAGTGAAATAAGTCATACAGAGAAAGACAGATACCATATATTTTCACTCTTATGTGGATCCTGAGAAACTTAACAGAAGACCATGGGGGGGGGGGGGGAAGGGTGAAAAAAGTTACAGAGAGGGAAGGATGCAAACTGAGAATAAACGGAGGGTTGATGGGGGTGGGAGGGAGGGGAAAGTGGGTGATGGGAATTGAGGAGGGCACCTGTTGGGATGGGCACTGGGTGTTATATGGAAACCAATTTGACAATAAAATATTTTTAAAAAATAATTAAAAAATTAAAAAAAATGGACACTGAGAATGAGAGGGGACATATCTGGGAGCTGTGACAGACCTGTGTGATGGTATGGACCACTCACTGAGGATTGTCCTTCAGGGGTAGAGGATTTATAGCAGCAAAACAAACTACTATTAAAGAAAAATAACTGAATGCTTGGAAATCAATCCAGAAGTGGTCTGACCTTGGGGATGACAGTGAGGCAGAGGATGATATCCAGCACGGAGAGGATGGCAAGCAGGTAGTACATGGGTTCGTGCAGAGATGTCTCTTGCTGAATGGTGAGTAATAACACAAAGTTGGCCCCCAAAGCCAAAACCAGGAGGGGAGCAAGGACTACAGATAGCCAGTGCTGTGTTTCCTGCATTCCTGGGAAGCAAATCATCAGGAATTCAGTCACCTGGGTGCCTGTGTTGTTGAGAAATAGTACCATGACTGGCAGGTGGGCCTGCAACTGGCTGAAAGGAAAGACATGAATTCAGGGTTTGACTGTTTCATTAACAATCTCCTAACTGATGTATCTGCTTTTTTTCTAGGCTGTCATGTTTCTCCACAATTCTGTTGACATGAAATATGTCTACAATTTAAATTGTACAAGTGACTCTTTGTTAAAACAATGTCCTTAGCATTCATAACCTTATGAAAAAAAAATAACTCCCTTCACGAGTATATTCCAACTCCACACATAAACCCAGCCACTAACAGAACATGCTTGCTCTTTGTCTCAACTCTGTTTTTACATGTCATCTCCTTCTCCTAGAATCAACTCTCTTGCCCTCAAATAACTTCTTGTTGCATTCTATCTGGAACAAGAGTTATAGCTCTTAGAAATGGTTTTTCTTGCTACTCTTTCTGCATCCATGGTTAGATGCCTCCCCTTTCCATTGTTTCCCTATGATCCTTTAACTTCCTGAGCATGCTTCTATTAAAGCATTAATAACACTCTCCTATACAAATGGTATGTCCTATTTGTCTGCCAAAAAGTCTGTGCTCCATTTGTCAGCAATGAAATCTTATCTTTTATAATAGCACAGAGAAAAGCGCCCTGCACCTGCTGACATAAAGGCACTCAATAAGTACAAGTCAGATATATGAACTGACAGATTGTTGAAAGCATCATAATACCCTTGACTCTTTTAATTTAGCATCTCCATATCTTGATGTACTGTGAACCCTGGCAGTCTTGCTTAATACTCACTAAAAAAGCAGAACAAAGCAGAATGGGAAAGAAAAAAAAAAAACATTACTGGTGAAACCTAGGGGTGGAAACAATAAATACAAAAGTTTACCTGTGCAGTATCTTATTTGCATCTGTATTCGGTAAGTAGCTGCTTAAAAATAATAAAATAAAAACCATTATATTTCCTGGGTAAAGGAGAAAAAATAAGGAAATGAGGCTTCAAGAACAAGAGAAGAACTAAAGGAATAAACATGCCCAAGGACAGGATGCTGCACAAACTGGAGCTTCAGTTCTCTTCAAGGATCTTCTTAACCATCCTGGACCCTGATGGGAAGAAGTTGCCAGGTTCTGCTGTTGTTCTCCTCTGAGGCAGAGGAAAAACCATCCCACCATCCCTTACAGATGAATTTTGGCGCATGTTGTTTGGGTGCCCCTGAATACACACACACACACACACACACACACACACACACACACATACACACACACCTCCAAATCGATATTTAGAGCTCTCCATTTTTTTTTCTTCAATATATAGTGCGGGCTTCTTATCAGGCTTTTCTTTTATCTAGACCAGTGGTTGTCAAATGTGGGTGTGTATGAGAATCACCTGGAGAGCTCTTTGAAACACAGATTGCTGATACCAATCTCCAGAGTTACCTATTTTGTAGTTTGGGGAGAAAAGCCAAGAATTCACCTTTCTAACAAGTTCCCCAGGTAATGCCTATGCTGCTTTTCCAGGGACAATAGTTTGAGAATGATAAAGCTACATCCAACTGTCATTAACTGGCCTAACCACTGATTTAGGTTAACCCTAATCCAAGACTGCCACCTCAGTTCAGCCAGCCCTAGCCTCAGCTCTGCTCAGCTTCAGACATCACATTGACTGCTTCTCCCATTATCTTTACTTAAATTTGACCACAATTCTGGCCAATCTCTGATCTCCCAATTTTAAAGTTATCTTCCTCCCAGGGACACCCTGGGAATTCTATAGGTTCCTGTTTCATGGTTTTATCCCTCTGCCTGGATCTATAGTTCTTAGGCACCTTTCCTAGGAGGACCAAAGCTCATTAAAGTCAAGAAAAAGGTACGCATCATTTTTCTTTGTGGCAGTTGGCACAAATCCAGACACTTAAAATATGCCTCAAATAATCAAATCAGAGACAAAGCTGAGCTGACCTTCTGTGAGCTCAGCTGACCCACAACCTAATGTGTTCATGCTCACACATTGGTTAATCTTCAGGTCTTCACATACCAACATCTGAGGATACAATGACATTCTTCTATATGATCAGTGAATTAAACTGAAGTGCAAACTCAAAAGTGTCACTTATGCTTGGCTTTCCAACATACTGTTTCCAAAATACCTACAGAGAAATTCTGCCCCAAACGGCAGTTTGATCATCCAGCTGCTATCAGCCAAAGTGTGACTTCTCAACCTCTCACTAGCCCACTGCATATGACTCTGGTAAAACAGGAGATATTTATGTGATCTGAAGAGAAACCAAAGTATTGTGGCTTTGGCCCCTGGACGACTTTATAAAGATGTCTCTATAACAGCCACTCTCCTGTGGCTGGAAACATGAAGAGTTTGTTTGGGCATCCTGCTCCCATGGGTTCCTGCCTCTGTGCAGATGCACACACACATTTCTAATGTAAAAAGAGATTTCTGAATTTATACTCAGATGAAGTGAAAGAGCAGTGATTGGTTCATAGTTTCTTTTGAGTTATCTGCAAGTTACATGAACTGAGATGTATTACTTGTAATAGAAAGAAATATCAATCAGGGACTCAGAGGATGTAACTAAAAGACCCTTGAGAAAGACAAATGACATCAGACTTATGAAATGACTTCATCTTATATATTAGCTGCACTCTAGAAAAAATTGTTTTTAAAATGAGTACTTTATGATGATTTATCATTAATTTATATTAATTTTTTCACACAGGGAAAATATGTCACTGAAAGGAAAACAACTATATGGAATCCTGAGTACTTCAAACAGTATACTTAAATAGACTAGTAAGTCAAGAATATCATCTTGACTGATTTTATGCTGGGATCGTCACCAAAATAATACTAAAAAAGATTGCATAAAATTTCATTAATCCAAAATAAGACAAGAAAATAGAAGGAAATTAATATATTTGAGGTTATATACAAATAATAAGATGGTAGCTATAAAGCAATCAGCAATTGCATTTATGTAGATAGAGCACGTATTCTAAGTACAAGACTAAGACTATCAGATTAAATATATCCATAATACTTACAAAAGATGCATTTTACTTTTTTAAATGTTTATTCATTATTTTGAGGGAGACAGAGAAGCGCATGTGGGATAGGGGCAAAGAGAGGGAGGGAGGGAGGGAGAGAGAGAGAGAGAGAGAAAGAGAGAGAGAGAGAGAGAGAGAGAGAGAGAGAGAGAATCCCAAGTAGACTCCATGCCATCAGTACAGAGCCTGATGAGGGGTTTGACCCCCACAAACCATGAGATCATGATCTGAGCCAATATCGAGAGTCAGATGCTTAACCAACTGAGCCACCCAGGTGCCTCTGAAAGACAAATTTTAAATATAAACACCAGAATCACTGAAAACAAAAGAAAGGAAAAAATATATCAGGAAAATACTAACCAGGAGAATGTCAGTAGCTATACTAATCTGATTAATGCAAACATTAAGGCAGGAAGCATAACCAGAGATAATGAAGGACATTTTATAATAATGAAGTGACTATAATGATGAATTGGAAAGTGTAACAATATCACAATTTCTATTAAAATAATGCAAAAACATTAACACAAACAAAAGGTGAAATAAATATACAATCACAGTGAGATTTCAACATGACTCTCCTAAAAGATGATAGAACAGCTGATAAAAAGAAGATCCATACAGATATGAAACATTAGAAGAATGTAATTAACAAACTTTACCCAAATGACATGTGCAGAACATTGTACTAACAACAGTATTAATATTCTTAAGTAAATAAAACATCAAAATCAACTAAATGCTGAAACATAAAAAAATTTTCAATGAATTTCAAACTATTGAAATTATTCAGAATGTTCTCTGACCACAGTGAAATTAAGCTATGAAGCAATAATAATGTATCTGGAAATTCCATATTTCATACAAATTATACATATCTAAATAACCTACGAGTAACAGAAAAAATCAAAGTGGAAAGTAGAAAATATTTTGAACTGATGATAATGAATATAAAACATAAAAGAATACATAAAAATAAAACTATAGTCAAATATATATACATATATGTATATTATATATTGCATTTAACATATTTTAATGTATTACATATGATAAAATGGAATATATTATATATGAATGAAAAGAAGAAAGAATAAAAATCAATGATTAAATATGCCATCTGAAAAAAAAAAGAACTAAAAGAGGTTAGAGTGGGAGAGAGCCGAAGCATAAGAGACTCTTAAAAACTGAGAACAAACTGAGGGTTAATGGGGGGTGGGAGGGAGGAGAGGGTGGGTGATGGGTATTGAGGAGGGCATCTTTTGGGATGAGCACTGGGTGTTGTATGGAAACCAATTTGACAATAAATTTCATATATTGAAAAAAATAAAATAAAATGAAAAAAAAAAGAACTAATCAAAAAAGTAGAAGGAAAGCAATAATTAAGACATCAGAAAGATTTCCCAAAGATAAGAAACCTGAAGAAAACTATGCCAAGGCGTATCATGATCAAATTGCTTAAAATCAATGATAAAGAGAAAATCATAAAAGTAAACACAGGAAAAAAGACATTATATGCAAAAAGGAAAAGTTAAGGATAACAGCAGATTTCTTGTTAGAAACCAAGTCAGAATATGGAGAAGCAACATCTTTAAAGTACCAAAAAAAAAAAAAATTGTTAACTTGGAATTCTATATTTAGTGAAACAGAACATTCTGAACACTCAGAAAATTCTGAATAATTTCAATATCTTTCAAAAATTAAAGAGAGAAAAATCCTTTTTCAGGCATACAAAGCTGAAATCATTCACCATCAGGAGCCCTGAACTGCAAAATAATATTAGAGGAATTCTTTGGAGCAGAAGGAAAATGATACCAGATGAAAATCTGGATGTGCAGAAAAAAATAAACAGTTCCAGATATGATAATTACATAGGTAAATAAATAAGCAAACTATTATAAGATTTTCATACTGTATATGAAATGGTACATCACTTGAGGTGCTCTGTGGTAACTTAGTAATGTCTACTGTAAACTCTAAAGCAACAACTAAATTAAAAAAACAAAAAGTTATAACTAATAAACCAAAAGAGAAAAAGAATCACAGTGAAAAGAAATACTCAATCCAATATAAAGCATAAAAACAGGAAAACATGGAACAAATAACAGGTGTGATGGATAGAAAACAAGTAGCAAGGTGGTAGATTTAAATCCCACCATATCAATGATAAAATTAAATGCAAATAAATTAAACAACCCAATTGAAAGGCCAAAAATATGAGTCTGAATAAAAAGCAAGACCCAATTACATGTTACCTATGAAAACACCACTTCAAATATACAGACAAAAATAGGTTAAAAATGGAAGAGTGGAGGAAGAAATATCATTACAAGAAAAGAATATAAGGGCACCTGACTGGCTCAGTTGGAAGAGCATCCAACAGTTAATCCTCGGGTGGTGAGTTCAAGCCCCATGCTGGATGTAGAGATTACTAAGAAGGAAGGGAGGAAGGAAGGAAGGAAGGAAGGAAGGGAGGGAGGGAGGGAGGGAGGAAGGAAGGAAGGGAGGAAGGAAGAGAGAGGGAGAGGGAGAGGGAGAGGGAGAGGGAGAGGGAGAGGGAGAGGGAGAAAGAAAGAAAGGGAAAAAAACTTTGAAAATAAAAAAATTGAAGATATAAAAATGAACCTTTAAAAAAGAAATCAATCTCTCACATGAACATGTATATAAAAGTTCTTAAATCATTAGCAAATCGAGTGCAATGACATATGACATATGAAAATGGTAAATGACCACAAACAAGGGTAATATAATATTTGAAAACTAATGTGATCTGCTCCATTTACAGAATAACAAATTAAACTATGTGAATATCTCAAGAGAAGCAGAAAAAGCATTTGACCAAAGTAAATACCCATTTAAAAATCTTAGCATATTAAAATAGGAGGGAATTTCCTTGATCTGATAAAGGATGTTTCCAAAACACCTACGAAAGTCACAGGCAATCAATGGTTAAATGCTAAAGACTTGTCCTTTAATAAGAAACAAAATAAAAGACAAAAAGGTCCAATATCACCACTCCCTTTCAACATGGCACTGGAGAGTCAAGTCAGTGAGTAAATCTGGAAAAAACAAATAGCAAGCAGCAGGATTGAAAAGAAAGGAATAAAACTGTCATTTTGCAAAGCATATAATTATGTACTTCAAAAACCCAAAAGTAGAATACTAGAATTAATACATGATTAGAGTTATCATCCAAAACATGGGCAAAACACAATTTAGCTGTGTATGACAATAAACAGAAAACAAAGAACATTCACAATAGCATCAGAAAAATTAATATCTAGGAATAAGTTTAAACAAAGATTACATAATATTTATCCTGAAAGATACAAAATTGGAACCTAAATAACATACAGAAATGAGGTTATGGATTGGAAAACTTAATACGGTATGGATGTCAACCCTCCCGCAAAGTTAATCTCTAGATTCAATGCAATCCCAGTCAAATTCCCAGCAGTTTCTCCTCCACCATTTTTTTACAAACTCCTATGTAAAACTTCATATGGGAATTGAAAAAGTCAGTCTTAAAGATGAACAAAACTGCATGACTTATATTGACTGCCAGATTTCAAAACATATTACAGAGCTTTAGGAATTAAGATGGTGTGCTATTGACACAAGGGTAGACAATCCAGGCAATTAAAGAGTTAGATAGCCCAGAAATAGGCCCAGGTATATATATATGGCCACCTGATTGATGAGAAAAGCAAACTAAATGGGCCCTAGGGAGAAATAGTCATTTTAACAAATGTTAAACGAATTAACTGGATATCCACTATATACAAATATCGCAGATGGACTTCCTTTCTAAATGTTAAAGATAAAAGCTAGTGCCTTCGATGAGGGTCTCAAGGGTGTTTAATTTTGGGGCAGGAGAAATATCCAATGAGGGAGATAATGGTGAGTTTATGGGTCCCTAAAGCACAAAATTATTTCCAAGGGACAAAATTACGAGCCAGGTCATGAGAATAGATTGACAGTGCTGCATGTCCTGTATCCCTGATAAGTAACTCAAGATCTTGGTCACCTGGGTCCCTGTGTTTTTAGAAAATAGCACCATCACCAGTGGGGAGAAGGAAGGGCTAGGTCTAGCTGAAATACCACAGATATGATTTCATTCTTTGGTGTATGATTCCTTCGATAGTCTAGAATTACCCATCTGCTGCTAGTCTACCCCCTCAAATACTTCTGCAATGCTTCTTTCGGAATAACTAGAATAAAATGTAATTTATATCATGCCCTTCAAACATCCATCTGTGGTTCCCATGAGTTTATGGCTAAAAAATTAACAGAAAATAACTCTCTTAAGCTCAAATTTTGCTGTTTCAACAAATACATTAATTCAGCTACACCAGTATATAATTTTATGCTTTGCCTCACCCCTGTAACTTTACACACGTTCTTCCCTCATTGAAAATCTTCCCTGTTTCAGGGCGCCTGGGTGGCTTAGTCGGTTAAGCATCCGACTTTGGCTCAGGTCATGATCTCGCAGTCCGTGAATTTGAGCCCCTCGTCAGGCTCTGTGCTGACAGCTCAGAGCCTGGAGCCTGTTTCAGATTCTGTGTCTCCCTCTCTCTCTGACCCTCCCCTGTTCATGCTGTCTCTACCTGTCTCAAAAACAAACAAACGTTAAAAAAAAAAATTAATAAAAAAGAAAAAAAAAAGAAAATCTTCCCTGTTTCATTTTCCTAAACCCTTTTGTCTCATTTTGTCTAAGTGTTACATATTCCCTGATATCATAGTCCTAGACAAAGTCAGATTCCTGACCTTGTCTGTTGCTCCTCTGTACCCATTAAAACCTTGAGCACAAACTATTAAATCCATTATCTATTTTATCAGTCTTCTAATGGTCACCAGTTTCAAGCCTCTGCTCCACGTCTCACCTCGCCTTTCTGAAAATTCTCTTGGATGGAAAGCTAAACCCTATCGTCAGTACAGAGCAACAGGATAAAACTGAGTGGTATTGAGGCCAAATCCAAACTCACTCTGCTTGTGTTCAATCTCTCACTTTGCTCATTTGGGAGATGCTATTCTAAATGCTTGGCCCTTTCAGGGTAAAAGATGCAGAGTAAGAGAGTACGCTTTTTGAGACAGGAGCAGACATGGCCAGTTGTCCATAAAAGGATGCTTGGTATGTGAAAATTAATAAAGGGAAACCTCATGAAAATAGAGCGCAGTAGCCAGAAGGGGGAGCCATACCATTCAACATCAATAGAGGAAGAAATGTCAATTTCCCAACAGGGAAAGATCTACATTGCATCTCCTAGGAGAAACTGGCACCCCAGTTTCTCTGGCAACTCAGCCAATGAGAAATTGTCATCACTCTGAACTCTTGCCTTTCACCAATGGACTTTTGTTCAAAACAACTTATCTCAGCTTCCTCCTTCGTCTCCATAAAATAATGGTCCTCTCCTTTGTTTGTTGGGTTTGCCTATGGTTTTGCCATAGCATGTCCTGCATTGCAATTCTCTGCTATTCCTGATAAACTCATTTGGCTTGTAAAATAATTTTCTGTTTTATTTTTTAGGTTAACAAGTGAAATGTTGAAGAGCCCAGATAAACTCAAGTTGGTGCTTTAGTTCTCTTTGGATGATTCCTGGACCATCCATCATCCTGAATTACTAATTCTGCCATGTTTCCCCCCAAAGAACAAGCCAACTGTTGCCTCTTATGGAAGGGGCGGGGGGAGGACTTCTACACAGCCCCATTCCACCACAGCTGTGGGGAGAAGAGGAGAGTCTTAAAATAAGAGACAAATTTTCTCATCAGGAAAGTAACTTCTCCCTTTCCTCAAATCTCTGCATGTGGGCTCTGATTTCAGATTTCACAATGATTTCAGATTAACACAATCCTCCCCCTTAGTTAGCACAGGTCTGGACACAACTTTATTCAGTGCTAGACATCAGACTATCCAGTGTTCTAATGGCATGAGCACTAGCATCTCCCTGTCCCTATTCCCTCGAGTTGGACAACCCTTTCCTCCAATCAATGTTTAAAGCTCTACAGCTATCCTTTTCTCAATTTTGTCTCTCTACTTGGAGCTGTAGTTCTTAGTGTAACTGACATCTTCCTTGGTAATATAAAAATTCATGAGGAAAAATATCAAAGTCTTAGACATTTTGAACATTCATCACCTCACACAGAAAAAAAAAAGCCAGATACTTATATCTCAAAGTTGGTTTAATGATTTTCCTCTCTCAGTTTCTCCATTCAGCATTGCTTCTAAATGCACATCTGAACTACACTTTACATGTTTTGGGCTAACCCACAGACCTTCCACCAAAATTATGTTTAGTGGAATGATGTACCTGATAGAATAATGTATAGTCTGGTGGGTATTAATCTCTGCGTCTTTGGATTCTCAAACATGAATATCTAAGGTGTACATTCTCATTCTCTTATACACAAGATGGAATGAAAACTCTAAGATAAAAGTATTACTTCTCCTAAAACTGTTTTCATATTGAATAAATTTGACACACACTATTGCATAAATTTAAGGTGTACAGAAAGTATTACTTTGCTACACTTATATATTGTAATATGATTGCTGTTGTAGCAATATTTATCATGTTACATAATTATAGTATAATATTATTGCCTGTATTCCTTATACTGTGCACTAGATCTCTATGGCCTATTTACTACTCATTTGAAGTTTGTACCCTTAAACACTATCAATCTTATCCTTCCACCCTCCATCCTCTGGTAACTACCATTCTACTTTCTGTTTTTTACAGGTTTGATATTTTTTAGATTCTACATGCAAGTGATACATACAGTTCTTTTCTTTCTCTAACTGACTCATCTTGTGCTAAGCGTTTAAATGGATATTTTGAAGGTACTATGTAAAGTTTCCTCTAAGTGGAGGTCTTATTCATTTAGTAGTCAGCTGCCAGTATGTGACTCTTCAACTTCTTGCCTTATGTTCTTTGCTGGGCTCCCTGAAATTGCTAAAGATATAATGTTGCCTCTCTTGCAAGTCAAAAGATAACAAAGATACTTTGAGTTTCCTGTCCTCATGGTTCCTTGAAGTATTACACCCTACACAAACATACCTACCTGCCTAAGCCTACACACATTCTTACATAAACCTACATACTTCCAAAGGTGAAAGAAGGATGTATGCATTTAAATACAAAAAGAAAGAAAAAACAGGTTTGTAGCACTGTGCCCAGAGAATCCCATGCTTGGAGTGTTTGACTGTCTTAGAGATACCAGTCATTTGAACCACACTCCTAAATATAAAATTTACCTCTCACATTCCATTTTATTATATACTTCATTCCACATATCATTTCATTCTCTCATTTTACTGCATTTCACATTTTGTTAATCTATCTCATATGCATCTGCTAAACATCTTTTATGTGTTTGTTATTCTGCTTGACTCAGTAGGAAATGCAAAAGTGAGCAACAATCAGTACCTAATAGGACTTATATAGGAGAAAGCACAGTATAAGGAAATGAGAAGTTATGTGGAAAGGGAGTGAATATTATACCTGTTTTAGAACTATCAGTTCTGCAAGCTCCCAAACGGAATATTGTTAAAATGACTGAAGCTAGTACTAGAAATTTAATTCACCAGAAAGTTTCCATATGGGCCCAAGGAAAAACTGCGGGCAAGTGAGAGGGTCTCTTTTTAAAATCCGAAACAGAAATCGAGGCTTTCTGTCCCAAGTGGTAGAAGATAGTTTCTTATCAATGAGGAAATTAAGCAAATCTTGAATTCTTATTTATCAAATAGTCTTTAGTGGAAATTCCAAGAGGACTCTAGATTTGGTGACTTTAAAATCCCTATAGATATGAAATTCTGGGTATCCAGAAATTAAAAAAAAAAAAAGTGATGGCCAATGTGGACAATCTACCAAACATTTTTGTGTGCTTTAAGAGGTAAATTACAAAAAAATTAAAACTTTCTAAATTAAAAAAAATAAAATAGTAACATAAAAAATTGTAGAAATATATGTAGCGACTCTGTGAGCATATGCTCCTCACTGGGTAACTTCATATCATTTTTTTAATTTTTTCTGTTCTCTGTTCATGTACAGCCTAGATTCTTTCATTGTGAATAGAGGTGCTTTTAGTCTGGATCCATTCCAACCAGACTATTAGGCAACTGCCAACATCTAAACTGAGGCAGCAAGACCAAGGTTTTAAAAGATGAGTTAGAACAAGAAACGAGTGAGGGTGCCATGGTACAACATGACCCTGAGCTTTAAGTAAGGAAAGGATTTTATAAGACAGTGGTGCACAATAATCAAGAAATTGCACTGGGAAAGGGGAATGACACACAGGGAAAGGCAAAGCATCTCTGAAATGCATTGTGGTATATAAAATAATGAAGAGCATCTTCTTCTGAAGACCTTTGAGAAATCAATGTTTATAGGAAAATGATAAAATGAGTTGCCATCTAAAAGTTATTAGCATGTTTAAGTATATGGTTGAAAAGCTTTCCATAGATTGTCAACCAATAATCTGATAAATCACATAATAAAAGGTCAGTCATCACTCTTCTTACATGAGAAAACGAGAGCTCAGATCAGTGAGTAAAAAGTTACACATCTAGTCAGTGGCCAGACTGGTATACCTGGGATTCAAATAAATACAGATTCCCTCTTATCTTATTCCAAGAGAAATAGTCTTAAGTTCTTTGGTATATAACACCACACTGAACTGTGAGCTATATAAAGTTTTTTGTAAAGTGTTTTGAAAAATACATTATATTAACAACTTGATCTTCCCCTAAGAAGTTTTCAGAAATAATAAAAACATAATTCATATGAATTATTCACTGTAGTTCAACAAAATAACAAATAAGTAAATAATTGTGTTACCAGCTCTAAGTACATAAAGTTAAGAAGACAAATAAAACTCTTCAACAAACTCAGAGGAATTAATAATCTAGTATCAGAGGGAGATACACACGTGGCTAAAAATAGATTAATTCTGCTGGGGTGAATAAAGGGAAGGATTGTAAAAGTAGGTGGAGTTTCCATTGAAAATTACAGTTTGTCAAATGAAGACACGTACTGGTTTTCTATGTGGGAGAAGATTCTTGAACATAGACTTTAAGAAAAAATATCAGTGGGCATAATCTGAAAATAATGAGCTAGGAGTAACTGAAATGATGGGTGAATAGGACAGTGCTTGAGAAGTTCATACTTTGGTTAGGATCAATCTTTGGACCTGTGGAACAGAGAAGAGAGAGTGGATCAAAGCTACTACTTTGGTGAAAGATAATGCTATAAGAATGATAAATTATTTTATAAATTCCCCCCAAATAGCTACCGTCATCATAGATCAGCTAGGTATGTTAGAAGATATTCTCAAAAGGCTCTTATATGTGACACTCTCAGTATCCAAAAGGGGGATCTGTTGCCAAGGTAAATTAATCCCAGGAAACACTGGCCAATATCTGAGTCCCTACCGTTTTCAGGGCATAAGCAGGAAGGGAATTGCAAAGAATGAAACACACTTATCCTTGTTCAAATAACCCACTAATATGGATGTCTGGATCCCAGAGGACACTATTTTGGCACCAGCACAGGATGTGAGGATTGACACAACAGAGCTGAAAGTAGACTGAATAAGTCAATTTACCTGTATAACTAAGATAAACAGAAAAAAAGTGGGGATGCAGATAGTGCCTGAAGGCTGATGGCAGTCATATACGAGAGGATGAAGACAAAAGTTAGTGAAGCACATCTGAATACAGGAGACACACTTTCACTTGAAACAAAGCACAAACTCACAAAACTGAGTCATGCTAAAATGTTTTAATTCATCAAATATTAAAGGAGAGAATTACAGGAAATTCATACTCCAGGGAAGTGGCATTAAGTAAGTATATGGACAATGTCTGGGAGGGCTTAGAGAAGGCAGTGAGTGACACATGTCATTCCCTCACTATAAGAATCAAAGTTCTGGAGCCAACTTCTGTATCTCCACAGGAGACCCATTCATGACACAAAACCAGCTTGAACTGTGTCAGGTAGAAACAAGAGAAATAATACATATCTAAGTATTAAGCAATTGAGGAAACTCAGACGCACTGAATGTGAGTGGAATACCATTTCTTCTTTACTTGGAAAACAGTATCGTTCTAATTAAGGTCCTGTAATTATGGTTTGACACATCCTTCTCACACAGGTGAGGCCAAGAAACTGCCAGAAACTCCATAATGCAAAACTAAGTTTCCAGTCAGTTCAGAGAAAACAGGACCCAGGATACGAATACCCCATAATTCAATTGAAAATTTGGAGAATGTGAAATCCAAACTTATTCCTGCACTAACTGTTTACAGTCCCAGAGGAGCTAAGATGGCAGAACAGCATGGAAGCTTTTTGGGTGTCTCGCATCCATGAAATACAGCCAGACCAACAGTGAACCATCCTACACACCTAGAAAACTGATTGGAGGATTAAAACAACAAGCTGCACAACCTGAACCACAGAATTCAGCAGGTACGCTGAATTCAGCGCAGAGAGCTGAACATAGGGAGAGTGAAGCCTCGAAAGGTAGGGAACCCCTTTTGTGGGCAGAGAGAGGATGGAGACTGGGGGGAGGGGGTGGGAGCATACGGGAAAAGCACCCCCTCCCCAAAAGCAGCTGGAGAGAAAGTGGAAATTGGAAACAGCCGCAGGGACTAAACTAAAAAGGGAGAAAGGAGAAAGGAGAGGGCTTAAATTCCATTAAGACTGTAAACAAGGGAAGCGCAAAGGCTGGAACTCCTCAGCTCGATACCTGGCGGTGCACTGGTGGGAAGGGCAAATCCCCAGGAGCAGAGTGGGGTCCAGGAGGTTCTCGGGCCACACGGGAGAAAGTGGTTCCACTGCTGGAAGGACATTTGGTAGAGACTGTTGAAGCCACCTGGTCCCAGCAGACTCCAGAAAATGGCCACATTCGTTGGTGCTGGAACAAGGTCGTTAAGTGTGAAGCCTGGTGCCAGATGTGTGTTGTGATTTTCCATAAACCCTGCAACGCTGCTGATACTCTGTCTCACAAACTTTTTCTGGGGTGGGCTGGCACCTGGCCACAGTCTCCAGGCACGGGCAGCAGCAGGGTCCAGCAAGCATTCCTGAGTGCAGCCAATATTCAGCCATTGCTCATTCGGCCATTGCTCAGTGAGACCCTCCTGCAGAGGGGCAGAGCGGGTCAAAGCCACAGTCCTTCGGAAGTAAGGGGCCGGGGAAAATAGCCGCATCTGAGACAAAACTCAGGAGAGAGGTACTGCCTGGGGCCTGGTCACAGAGAGTGAAAAAGCAGAGAGTCGATGAGAGCTTAAGACAGAGGACCGGGGCACAATTGCTGATCTGGGAGAACAGACTGGGTAGCTGGATGGCGCCATTTTCACCAGTCCCACGCATGCACGTATGCACCTACAAGCACCTAAACAATCCACCCAAGTAGGCTAGCAGCGCCATCTAGTGGAGGGCAGAGCTGTTACACTCAGCCCCGCCCAAATAGGCCAACTTTGGTCTTCAAACACAAGTCTCACTGACGGCTTGATTCATGGACTATAAAGAGCTACATAGACTGACTTCTAGGGGAAAACAAAGCAATTTCAGTCCTACTTCAATCTGTTAGCAAGTTCATCTATTCAATTTTCTTTCTTTTTTTTCTTTTTATCTTTTACAATTCTTTTTCTTGAATACAGAAAGAAAAATTCATTTTTATTTCCAATTTTTATTAAAATATTAAGACAGTAATAAGTTTTATTACAATATTTTTTACTTTTGTGTAATTTTTTTCAATTTATACTTTACTTCCATCATTTTATTTTAGTCTATTTCAATTTATTCACCTTTCCAAATTTTCAATTTCCTTTTTTTTTCTTTCTTTTTTCTTCTCTTTTTCCTTTCTTTTCTTTTTCTTGAATGCAGAAAGAGAAAAACTTCATTTTTACTTTCAATTTCTATTAAAAATATTCTTATTTAATTTTAATTATTGTATTTTTGCTTTTATGGCAATTTTTTCAAATTCTATTTTACTTCCATAATTATATTTTAGTCTACTACAGTGTATTCACTTTTTAAAATTTTCAAATGATTTCTTTTTTCTTTTTTTTATCTTTTTCCTCTTTTTCATTTTTTTCTTGAATATAGAAAACAAAAAT
Source organism: Lynx canadensis (assembly GCF_007474595.2). Taxonomy (NCBI): domain Eukaryota; kingdom Metazoa; phylum Chordata; class Mammalia; order Carnivora; family Felidae; genus Lynx; species Lynx canadensis. The sequence continues at coordinate 63,016,111 of NC_044312.2, forward strand.
ATTCATATTTATTTTTAATTTTTATGGAAAATATTTTTCTTAAATTGTTTTCTACTATATTCTTTACTTTTGTGTATATTTTTTCTAATTTATTTTACCCCCATCATCTCATTTTAGTCTACTTCAATGTATTCATTTTTTCAAATTCGCAAACGATTTCTTTTTTTTTCCTTTTCTCCCCCGTCTTTTTTCTTTCTCTAATCTGTCAAACAACTTTCACTACCCAGACCAAAACACACATAGACCAACACCCAGACCAAAACACGTCATCTATTCGATTTGTGTGTTTTCTTAATTTTTAATTTTAATATTTTTTTAATTTTAATTTCAATTTTTCTACCTCATTAATTCCTTTTCTCCCTTCAAAATGACAAAACAAAGGAATTCATTCCAAAAGAAAGAGCACGAAGAAACGACAGCCAGGTATTTAACCAACACAGACACAAGCAAGATGTCTGAACCAGAATTTAGAATCACGATAATGACAATACTAGCTGGAGTCAAAAACAGATTAGACTCCCTTTCTGCAGAGATAAAAGTAGTAAAAAATAGCCAGCATGAAATTAAAAATGCTATAACTAAGCTGCAATCACGGATCGATGCAGCGGCGGCAAGGATGGATGAGGCAGAACAAAGAATCAGTGATATAGATGACAAACTTATACAGAATAATGAAGCAGAAAAAAAGAGGGAGATTAAGGCAAAAGAGCACAATTTAAGAATTAGAAGATCAGTGACTCATTAAAAAGGAACAACATCAGAATCATAGGGGTCCCAGAAGACGAAGAGAGAGAATAGGGGTAGAAGGGTTATGTGAGCAAATTATAGCGGAAAACTTTCCTAACCTGGGGAAAGACACAGACATCAAAATCCAGGAAGCACAGAGGACCCCCATTAGATTCAACAAAAACCGATGATTAATAAAGCATATCATAGTCAAATTCACAAAATACTCAGGCAAGGAGAGAATCATAAAGCAGCAAGGGGAAAAAAGTCCCTAACCTACAAGGGAAGACAGATCAGGTTTGCAGCAGACCCATCCACAGAAACCTGGCAGGCCAGAAAGCAGTGGCAGGATATATTCAGTGTGCTGAATCAGAAAAATATGCAGCCAAGAATTCTTTATCCAGCAAGGTTGTCATTCAAAATAGAAGGAGAGATAAAAAGTTCCTGAGACAAAAATTAAATGAGTTCATGACCAGTAAATGAGCCCTGCAAGAAATTTTAAGGGGGGACTCTCTGAGGGGAGAAAAGATAAATAAATAAATATATATATATACACACACACACACACACACACACACACACACACACACAAATAAATAAATACCAAAAGCAACAAAAGATTACAAAGGACCAGAGAACACCACAAGAAACTCCAACTCTACAAACATCATAATGGCAGTAAATTCCTATCTTTCAGTACTCACTCTAAATGTCAATGGACTCAATGCTCCAATCAAGAGACATAGGGTAATAGAATGGATAAGAAAACAATATCCATCTATATGCTGTTTACAAGAGACCCACTTTAAACCTAAAGACACCTTCAGATTGAAAATAAGGGGATGAAGAACCATCTATCATGCTAATGGTCAACAAAAGAAATCTGGAGTAGCCATACTTACATCAGACAATTTAGACTTTAAAATAAAGACTGTATCAAGAGATGCAGAAGGGCATTATATCATAATCAAGGGGTCTATCCACCAAGAAGACCTAACAATTGTAAACATTTATGTGCCAAATGTGGCAGCACCCAAATATATTAATCAATTAATCACAAACATGAAGAAACTCATCAATAGTAATACCATAATAGTAGGAGACTTCAACACCCCACTCACAGCAATGGACAGATCATCTCATCAAAAAATCAACAAGGAAACAATGGCTTTCAATGACACACTGGACCAGATGGACTTAACAGATATATTCAGAACATATCATCCTAAAGCAGCAGAATATACATTCTTCTCCAGTGCATATGGAACATTCTCCAGAATAGACCATATACCAGTACACAAATCATCCCTAAGTACAAAAAAGATCAAGCTCATACCGTGCGTATTTTCAGACCACAATGCTATGAAACTCGAAATCAATCACAAGAAAAAATTTGGAAAGGTAACAAATACTTGGAGACTAAAGACATCCTACTAAAGAATGAATGGGCTAACCAAGCAGTTAAAGAGGAAATTAAAAAGTATATGGCAGCCAATGAAAATGATAACACCACAACCCAAAATCTCTGGAACGCAGCAAAGGCAGTCATAAGAGGAAAGTATATAGCAATCCAGGCCTTCCTAAAGAAGGAAGAAAGATCTTAGATACACAACCTAACCTTACACCTTAAGGAGCAAGAACAGCAAATAAAACCCCAAACCAGCAGAAGACAGGAAATAATAATGATCAGAGCAGAAATTAATGCTATAGAAACCCCCCCCCAAAAAAAACAGTAGAACAGATCAATGAAACCAGAAGCAGGTTCTTTGAAAGAATTAATAAAATTGATAAACCACTAGTCACTTTGATCAAGAAGAAAAAGGAAAGGACCCAAATAAATAAAACCAAGAATGAAAGAGGAAAGATCACAACCAACACAACAGAAATAGAAACAATAATAAGAGAATATTATGAGCAATTATATGCCAATAACATGGGTAATCTGAAGAAATGGACAAATTCTTAGAAACATATATACTACCAAAACTGAAACAGGAAGAAATAGAAAATTTGAACAGACCCATAACCAGTAAGGAAATCGAATTAGTAATCATAATCGCCAAAAAGCAAGAGTCCAGGGCCGGATGGCTTTCCAGGAGAATTTTGCCAAACATTTAAGGAAGAGTTAACACCTATTCTCTTGAAGCTGTTCCAAAAAATAGAAATGGAACAAAAACTTCCAAACTCTTCCTAGGAAGCCAGCATTACCTTGATTCCAAAACCAGAGACCCCACTAAAAAGGAGAAATATAGATCAATTTCCCTGATGAACATGAATGCAAAAATCCTCATCAATATAGTAGCCAACCAGATCCAACAATACACTAAAAAAGTTATTCACCACGACTAAGTAGGATTTATACCTGGGATGCAGGGCTGGTTCAATACCTGCAAAACAATTAACGTGATCATCACATCAATAAAAGAAAGGACAAGAACCATATGATCTTCTCAATAGATGCAGAGAAAGCATTTGACAAAATACAGTACCCTTTCTTGATAAAAACCCTCAAGAAAATAGGGATAGAAGGAACATACTTCGAGATCATAAAAGCCATATATAAATGACCCAATGCTAATATCATCCTCAATGGGGAAAAACTGAGAGCTTTCCCCCTAAGGTCAGGAACAACACAGGGATGTCCACTCTCACCACTGTTATTCAACATAGTATTGGAAGTCTTAGCCTCTGCAATCAGACAACACAAAGAAATAAAAGGCATCCAAATCGGCCAGGAGGTGGTCAACTTTCACTTTTCACAGATGACATGATACTCTATATGGAAAACCCAAAAGACTCCACCAAAAACTGCTAGAATTGATTCATGAATTCAGCAAAGTTGCAGGATATAAAATTAATGCACAGAAATCGGTTGCATTCCTACACACTAACAATGAAGTGACAGAAAGAGAAATCAAGGAATCAATACCATTTACAGTTGCACCAAAAAACATAAAATGCGTAGGAATAAATCGAACCAAAGAGGTGAAAAATCTATACGCTGAAAACTATAGAAAGCTTATGGAAGACATTGAAGAAGACACAAAAAAATGGAAAAAGATTCCATGCTCCTGGATAGGAAGAACAAATATTGTGAAAATGTCGATACTACCCAAAGCAATTTACATATTCAATGCAATCCCTACCAAAGTAACACCAGCATTCTTCACAGAGCTAGAACAAATAATCCTAAAATTTGTATGGAACCAGAAAAGACCCTGAATAGCCACAGAAAACTGGAAAAAGAAAACCAAAGCAGGAGGCATCACAATCCCAGACTTCAAGCTATACTACCAAGCTGTAATCATCAAGACAGTATGGTACTGGCACAAGAACAGATACTCAGATCAATGGAACAGAATAGAGAACCCAGAAATGGACCCACAAACGTATGGCCAACTAATCTTTGACAAAGCAAGAAAGAATATCCAATGGAATAAAGACAGTCTCTTCAGCAAGTGGTGCTGGGAAAACTGGACAGTGACATGCAGAAGAATGAACCTGAACCACTTTCTTACACCATACACAAAAATAAACTCAAAATGGATGAAAGACCTCAATGTAAGACAGGAAGCCATCAAAACCCTTGAGGAGAAAGCAGGCAAAAACCTCTTTAACCTTGGCCACAGCAACTTCTTACTCAACACATCTCTGGAGGCAAGGGAAACAAAAGCTAAAATGAACTACTGGGACCTCATCAAAATTAAAATCTTCTGCACAGAAAAGGAAACAATCTGCAAAACTAAAAGGCAACCCACAGAATGGGAGAAGATATTTGCAAATGACATATCAGATAAAGGGTTATCCAAAATCTATAAAGAACTTATCGAACTCAACACCCAAAAAACAAATAATCTAGTGAAGAAATGGGCAAAAGACATGAATGGACACTTCTGCAAGGAAGACATCCAGATGGCCAACCGACACATGAAAAAATGTTCAACATCTCTCATCATCAAGGAAATACAAATCAAAACCACAATGAGATACCACCTGATACCTGTCAGAATGACTAACATTAACAACTCAGGCAAAAACAGATGTTGGCGAAGATGCAGAGAAAGAGGATCTCTTTTGCATTGTTGGTGGGAATGCAAGCTGGTGCAGCCACTCTGGAAAAGAGTATGGAGGTTCCTCAAAAAAACTAAAAATAGAACTACCCTACGACCCAGCAATTGCACTACTAGGCATTTATCCACAGGATACAGGTGTGCTGTTTTGAAGGGACACATGCACCCCCATGTTTATAGCAGCGCTATCAACAAGAGCCAAAGTATGGAAAGAGCCCAAATGTCCATCAATGGATGAATAAAGAAGATGTGGTAGATATATAGAATGGAATATTACTCGGCTATCAAACATATGAAATCTTGCCATTTGCAACTACATGGATGGAACTGGAGGGTATTATACTAAGTGAAATTAGTTAGTCAGAGAAAGACAAAAATCATATGACTTCACTCATATGAGGACTTTAAGAGACAAAACAGATGAACGTAAGGGAAGGGAAACAAAAATAATATAAAAACAGGGAGGCGGACAAAACAGAAGACACCCATAGATATGGAGAACAAACTGATGGTTACTGGAGGGGTTGTGGGAGGGGGGATGGGCTAAATGGGTCAGGGGCATTAAGGAATCTACTCCTGAAATCATTGTTTCACTATACACTAACTAATTTGGATGTAAATTTTAAAAAATTAAAAATAAAATTAAAAAAATATAAAGTCCCTATGCATCATAAATACAATTACCCATTATCAATTTCTATTCCCTGGGTTAGTTGTTATCCATTTTACCTCTTACAACCTTCTCAGTAGTTTCTGGATTCCCTGCTTGATCTCTTTGGTCCTCACACCATAAACAATGGGGTTCAGAGCTGGGGGAATGAGGTGGTGCAGGATGTTGAGCAGGATGGGGACATCTGGGGGGATTCTCTTCCTGGCCAGGTTAGTGATGACCAGAACCAGCAGGACGGTGCTGAAGAAGAGGATGAGGATGAAGTGGGAACCGCACGTGCTCAGGGCCTTGGCCGCAGCACCCTCAGCCTTGATCCTTAGCACAGCTTTCAGGATGAAGGAGTAGGAGAGAACAATAAGGATGAGGTCAGAGCCCAGGAGGGTCCAGCCTGCCACAAACTGGTAGAGCCGGTTGAAGGTGATGTCATCACAGGAGAGTTTGGACACAGACAGGTTAGTGCAGATGCAGTTCTTGATGATGTTCCCTGCACAATATCTGAGTCGGGAAGAAAGGACTGGAACAGGAAGGAAAAAGAGGCCATTCCGGGCCACAACAAATATGGTAGCTCTAACCACAAAACGGTCGGTGATTATGGATGGGTATCGTAGTGGGTGGCAAATGGCCACATAGCGGTCATAGGCCATGACCATGAATGTGCAGGACTCCATGGCAAGGAAGCAATTCATGATGAACATCTGGAGGAAGCAGGCAGAAAAGCTGATGGACCTGAGGTCAAACCAGAAGATGGCCAGGACCTTGGGGATGACAGTCAGGCAGAGCACGATGTCCAGCAGGGAGAGGAGGCTGAGCAGATAGTACATGGGCTCATGCAGAGAGGCCTCCAGCTGGATGGTGAGCAGGAGGGTGGCGTTGGCCCCCATGGCCAGGAGGAAAAGGAGGCTGAGGGGCAGAGACAACCAATGCTGCCAACTCTGGTAGTTAGGGAAGCAGATGAGGAGGAATTCGGAGACTGGAGCAGTGGAGTAGTTGCTGGGTGAGGCCATGTAAAGTGTTCTGTACAAGTTAAAAATCCAGAGTCCCTTAAAATTAGGACAAAATACATTAACATAGAAAATATGTGTTCTATATGTAGTAAAATTCAGGTTTCCATGGGTCTCTTAACCTATCTCAATGAAGTTTTTGAATAATCAATATCTTCACCATCATCATCATCACCATATCAATATTTGCTGACATTAACTGAACAGTTACCATGTGCTACACATTACGCCGAATGTTTATATTCATTAGCACATTTAGTCCTTTAAATAAACACTTAAGAGTAATAATATTGTTATCCTAATTTTCCAGGTAATTAAAAGGAACAAAGAGGGGCAAACTTTTTTGATAAAAATTATACACCCAGTAAGTACTGAAGCCAAGTCTGTGACAAAAGAGTCTGACTCTAAAGTCTCTGCTTGCAGCCACTATACATTGTTTAGCCTCAACAACCACAATTACTTACTAAGCCCCACTTTCCTTCAGAGTTTAGGACTAGCTTATGGAGAGCTCTGTTCAGCAGAATACATAGAGGTCCTAGAAAAGCCCAGTCCCCTAATCCATATACTTGGACAGGGCCTGACTTCAGGGTTTCCAATTTTTATTCTTTAGGAAACATTGGAATGGAGGTAGGGCATCCCTTGACTCCACCCAAGAAGAATAATATCTTCTAGTACCAAACGGGATTTCACTTTTTTTTTAAGTTTATTTATTTATTTTGAGACAGAGAAAGAATGCACAGGAGTGGGGGAAGAGCAGAGACAGAGGGAGAGAGAATCCCAAGTAGGCCTCACATCTAGCATGGAGCCCAATGCAGGGCTCGAACCCACAAATCATAAGATAATGACCTGAGCCGAAAGCAAGAGTCCCACATTCAACCAACTGAGCCACCCAGGTGCCCCAGGATTTCACTTTTAAAAGCACAGTGTTTATCACTCTTACTAGGTTATTTCCTGTGTTTCTCTTTGTGCTTTGTGCTCTCAAGAGTGCTTTCTTTTGTTTGGATTCCTTAGAAAAGTCTTACAGTTTCAGGGGTACATTAAGAGTCTGACTTGGGTTCAGGTCATGATCTCACCATTTGTGAGTTCAAGCCCTGTGTTGGGCTCTGTGCTTGGAGCCTGGAGCCTGCTTTCGATTCTGTGTCTCCCTCTCTCTCTGCCCCTACCCCTCTCAAGCTCTATATCTCTCTGTCTCTCAAAAGTAAATAAATGTTTTAAAAAATTTTTAAAAAGAAACGCCTATGTATTTCATATTTTGGTGTACTGAGGATACACCAGTAGGTTCACCAAAGGTAGATTATGAGCTAGATAAATAAGTATGGTTCAAGTATATAAACTTATGCAGGATCTATTTATCTGGTAAGCAGCATTGTCTGTGATTCCTTATAGCCAAAATCCAATTATCCTATCCATATGGAATCTATGATCTGTATGCTCATATACTTTGATTTTTTGTTTCTTTTGTTGGGTACCATCTTATTTACCTCACTACTAAACAAAGAACAGAGTGGCCAAGTACTAAGAAGACTGACAGTAAGGGCTGTCATAGCCAAAGAAGCAGAAGAGAGTCAGCTAGTTAAGACAGACTAAAAGAAAGAGCTCAGGCAGCAAATAATCAATATAATCAAGTGGGATTATTGACCCTGCTCATCTGTCCTATATGACAAATATCTTCAGAAAGAATAAATTGTGTGAGAGAAGGTGTTAGACTAGCTGCCAAAGAGTATAAAATCCAAGGAATTTCACTCCAAAAATCCCAGACTTTCCAAATGTAGATTATATAATACACACACACACACACACACACACACACACACACACACACACACTTTCTACTGATTATAGGGCTTTAAAACAAGCCAAGGATTCAGGAGCTAAAACTATAGAAGGAACAATTATGTATCAGTTCTGTCCTTCATTTTCATATGGGATTAGGAAAATGACTCTCAATGTGAATCAGAAATTTAAGAAGGATTGGGGCACCTGGGTGGCTCAGTCAGTTAAGCATCTGACTTCAGCTCAGGTCATGATCTCACAGTTTGTGGGTTCAAGCCCCATGTCAAGCTCTGTGCTGACAGCTCAGACCCTGCTTCTGATTCTGCATCTCTCTCTCTCTCTGCCCCTCCCCCATCGAAAATAAATAAACATTAAAAAATTAAAAGAAATTTAAAAAGGAAAGAATACATAGTTATATTTTTAGAAAATGCTTGTCCTTTCCATGAACCTCAAGTTCTATATCCTCAGAGTGACCCACTCTACTTGAATAAGAAAATACTCAGTGCCTTCCCTGTACCTGGTCTTAATATTACGCATACAAATGTATGGCATGGATTAACCAAACACTGGTATCCTAATTAATAGAGGAAAATTGACTTAACAACCCTTTTAAGACATTATAGTTGTGACTCTAATAAAGTTGATCTTACAAACAGTGGGAAAGAGACAAAAGCACAGATGAATGAAGCAATGTGATATGGTTCAAAGTTGGCCTCCAACAAGTGAATTCCAAGTCTGGCTCTTATACTCATTGTATGATTCTGTGAGCTATTTAAACTCTATGATAGGGGTGCCTGGGTGGCTCAGTCGGTTAAGCAAGTGACTTCGGCTCAGGACATGATCTCATGGTTCAGACTTTGAGCTCACATCAGGCTCTGTGCTGATAGTTCAGAGATGAGAGCCAGCTTCAGATTCTGTTTCCCCCTCTCCCTCTCTGCCCCTCCCCCATTCATGCTTGCTCTCTCTCTCTCTCTCTCTCTCTCTCTCTCTCTCGAATAAACATTACAAAAATTTAAACTCTATGACATATACATCCCTCATTTATGAAATAGATAAATGATATTTAACTTCAGATGTTGTGGAGAGAAAAAGGGGCTCTGATCTCCTGAGGTCCTGTTAGGCCCAGAGACACAAGGAGTTGAGAGCATCAGAGAAGGATACAAAAATGAGGCAAATCCACCTGGGGGAGAAGAAGGACTCTCTGTGTAGGGAATGGTAAGAGAAGAAACATCAATGTGGATGATCAGTATGATTGGTGGTGAGGTGCTAGGGGGTGATAGATCCTAAGTTCTTTGGGGGAAGCAAGCAGGAGAGCAGAGGGTCAGGAGACATGGTTAACATGTGCAGGGGCAGCCCTGTGAGGTCCACCTGAGGGCAGGCATTATCACAGACACTGTAAGGAAGCACAGAAAACTTGAAACAGGGAAGTGATGTGCTGTAGATGGGACACAGGGAATCACACAGCAGGGAGGGAGGCTTTCAGAGAGTCCTGAACAGTAGAAAAGAATAGTGATAAAGATATGAATGCAGGCCATGTAGGTGGAGAAGAAGAATGTATTTGAGGTGTGGGGAGAACTACAGGATTTAGTATAAGAAATGATGAGCAGGCAGAGAGACTGGAGTCCAGAATGTCGCCAAGCACCTTTTAGTGATACAGGGAAAAATGTCCTTTTCAGACCTCCTATAACACTGGTATTTTCTCCCAGGTAGCAATATACTTTTGGCTCTGTTTTAGTAAATTCCATAAGAGCTGGGACCATTTTTCCTCTCTTTCTGTATTCTCCTCAGTGAAACTGAGGCCTCCTAATGTGAGCAATGAGGACTTGTTGGGCATCTGGGACATTGTTCTGATATTCAGTATCCAGTTCCAGTACTGATGGACTGACATTTACAAAGGGGTGATCCTTGTGCTAAGTGCTATTGACCAAACATGGTCTGTGATGATGATATACTGACAGTCTGTTAAGGTCAGACAAGTCTTGAATAAACAAAATTACAAGAGAAGACTCAAGCCAAGACTGGAAAATGGAGTGACCACCTTGACTCATAGATGAATTTAGACAAGGACAGAAAGGAAGTTTCTCACCCAGCCAGGCACAGGGCCTTGGTCACCCAGCCATGGTATGGGAGGGGGCCTTGGAGTCTACGGAAGCTTGCAAACCCTTATGGACACAAAATGACTCAGCCTCATCCCTGAATGAAATAACAGCATGAGGTCAGTCCCTGCCACACAGCCTTACACCAGATCTAAGCATCTTAGCAGGGTCAGCATGTACACCAGACCCTATTGAAAGAGTTCCTTTTCCTTTATGTACTAGGTTCCTGGATTTCTCTCTCCTCTCATGATCTCCTTCCTCACAGTTTTCCTGCTTGGTCCAGCTTGAGACTCACCAGTTTCAGAAAGCTGCACTGCTGCTGTTTCTGGCTGCCAGAGAAAGCACTAAACTGACCCCTCCATGAGTTCTGGAGGCTGGTTTTATGAACTCTGGCTCCACTGTGCCCCCTCTCTTTCCATTGCTCACCAGAGTTGGTGCCCTTGTTAAACACTTGGGCCCTCAGGCCCTATGGTCTATTTCCCAAGAGAACATATTGTAAAAGGCTTAATTCAGCATTTTCAATAAAGTAGGGCAGGGGGCTCTTGGGGAGTCTAAATAAAGAAGCTCTGGGAAAAGAAGGTAAGGAAACTGCATGATGAGAATCTTCTCAGGGAAAATTTATACGGATGCACCTGAGGGGAAGAAGTGAGTAAACTCTCCTCAGCCCTATAACTCCATGGAGGAGGTGACAGAGGAACATCCCCAGCAATCAAAGGAGCATGGACCTCAGAAGACCATGGACCATGGGCAACTAGGGGCCAAGGAGCACTTTCCCTGTGAGCCCCTCTCCTGCAGTGGGAGCACCAGTGGTCTTGACACAAGCACATCCCTGGGAGGGGTCCTGTTTACACACATGTGGTCTCATGGCCAAGATTTTACCTTCATGGCTGTGCTTGGTTTAAACTCTGTCACATAAGTATGGTTGCAGAAAGTTCAACTGTTAACACTCTTCATGTTCCACAGGGCAACACTTGGCATTGCTTCCTTGGGGAACAAGTGGAACTTCCACCAGTGCAGCCACCTCTTTGCATTGATGCACAGTAGGACTTAAAAAATAGCCTCTCCTGTGGATCTTCCCAGATGTGTCTTAGGATAGGGACTTTCCAGCTAAATGTAGGATCTTTGGGGTTTGGGGCACAGGAATCTTGGAGAGAGGAGAACAAGTGGAGTCTGGTTCTAGGTCTCACACTTTCCTACCCACAACTGCTGATGAAGACATCAGGGCAGGAATGTACCTGGAAAATAATCTTGTTCCCTACATGCACTAACTACTCTCCTGGTCCCACCTCTGCCTTGCTTCTTGAAGGTCCTGGGGAAAGTGCCAAGGACCTTGTCAGCATCAAATAGAGTTGATAGATGTGATAAATGAACAAAACTCTTTCATTACTGAATTATCGTTCAATGAAAGAATGTTGCTAGAGAATACCATTTCCTCTAGGCAAAACACCCTGGTCCCTGAGTTTCTTATAAATTAATAATCCCTCTTCACTGTCAGATTATAGGGATATTGGGAAAGATTATTGGAAGCTTACGTTTGAACCCTTGTTCTACGTTTCTTACGTTTGAACCCTTTTCTGGTTACTTTTCCTTGAAGAAATTTCATTAGCTCTCAGAACAACAATATCCTTACCTGAAATATAGGCATACCAAACTTTCCAAAACAGATTTGTTGCAAGGATAAAAATTACTTTTACTTTTTCATTGAACAAACATTTTTACCCTACTTTGACAAAGCACTACATATTTGAAATATGTACATCAAGGAATGGTTTCTTCCACTTTAGAGAGGGAAACCAAGACTTTACATACAGCCACACCAAGGATAATGCTTGTAACAATAAAAACAAATCTTCAGAGTTCTTAATGTGTCATATTAATCTGAATATTACCTGATTTTTCATTTAATGCTTATAACAACCTAATGAGATACATATTACAAAAACCAACAACTATAGTTACCAATTCCCAATAAGGAATAAAAAAATACATGTTTTGGATTTTAATGTGTCCCTCAAAATGATATATTGAAGTCCTAACCCTCAGGTACCTGTGAGTGTGACCTTATACAGGAATAAGATCTTTGTAGATCTAATCAAATTAAGAGCTACCAGTTAACACAAAGACTGATGAACTTTAGTTCAACAACCCCGAGAATACATCCCAAGGTCCAGTTTGGAATGTGTGTGGGTGGATAGTTATCAGACCCTATTCTTAGTGGGTCCCAGGCCTTGAGTTTTGTCTCCTCAAACCAGAAAATTGCCATTTTTTGCTCCATTTCACAATGATTTCTTCAGGATTTGAAGTCCTCAGAGCAGAAGTAGCTTTAAACCCTGGCTTTCTCTCTCAGTTTTTACCTTCTAGATTTTGACCTTTCCTTAACTTTTCAGTACTTTCAAAAATATTTCTCTATTTTTTAAATTCAAGCAGGTTTTTTTTTTTAGTGACAATTTAACTGGGTAAAAACATGAATATTAACAAGTATTTTATATACATACAAATTGAATAGTATATTATATATGTTATATCTATACTGTATGTATATTTACACAGCTTTCTGATATCTTTTGTTGCTATTGATAAGTATATGACAGCTCAATTGGTATTCCTTTGTAAGTAATGAATCATCTCTTTTGATCTATTCAGAAGACTTCATCTTTAGGATTTTGGAATGTTAGCAAATGTGTGCAGATTTAAAAAAAAAAATAGATTTGAGATCCCAGAAATAAACCCATGTTTATATGGTCAATTAATCTACAACAAAAGAAGTAAAAATATACCACAGGGAAAGACAGTATCTTCAATAAATAGGACAACTATTGCAAAAAAAAAAAAAGTGGACCACTTTCTTACATCATACACAAAACTATAATCAAAATGGTTTAAAGACCTTTTATGTAAAAGCATAAAACTACTACCAAAGAACATAGGCATTAATCTCTTGTACATTAACATCAGCAATATTTTCCTGGATATATATATATATGCCTACGCCAGGGAAACAAGTGTAAGAATAAACAGGGACTACAAATCTTTTGCACATTGAAGGAAGCCATCTTTATTTTTTTTTTGAGCATTAATTTTTATTTTGACTCAAAATGTATCTAAAATTTAATATGTAGATAATGTTAGGGCTATTTAAGACTTCAAATTCTTTTTTTTTATTTTTTTATTTTTATTTATTTATTTTTAATATGAAATTTATTGTCAAATTGGTTTCCATACAACACCCAGTGTTCATCTCAACAGGTGCCCTCCTTAATGCCCATCACCCACTTTACCTTCCCTCCAACTCCCCATCAACCCTCAGTTTATTCTCAGCTTTTAAGAGTCTCTTATGGTTTGCCTCCTTCCCTCTCTGTAACTTTTTTTCCCCTTCCCTTCCCCCATGGTCTTCTGTTAATTTTCTCAGGATCCACATAAGAGTGAAAACATATGGTATCTGTCTTTCTCTGTATGACTTATTTCACTTAGCATAACACTCTCCAGTTCCATCCACGTTGCTACAAAAGGCCATATTTCATTCTTTCTCATTGCCAAGTAGTATTCCATTGTATATATAAACCACTTCTTGGGGTGCCTGGGTGGCTCGGTCGGTTAAGCATCCGACTTCGGCTCAGGTCACGATCTCACAGTCCGTGAGTTCAAGCCCCGCATCGGGATCTGTGCTGATAGCTCAGAGCCTGGAGCCTGCTTCGGATTCTGTGTCTCCCTCTCTTTCTGCCCCTCCCCCATTCATGCTCTGTCTCTCTCTGTCCCAAAAATAAATAAAACATCAAAAAAAATTTTTTAATGGGCAGAGGATCTGCCTAGACAGTTTTTCAAAAAATGCATACAGATAGCCAACAGACACATAAAAAGATGCTCAACGTCACTAATAATCAAGAAAATATAAATCAGAACCACAATGAGATATCACCTCACACCAATCAGAATGGCTAGTATCAAAAAGACAAGAAATAACAAGTGTCTGGAAGGATAGAGAAAAAAGGAATCCTCATGTTGGTGGGACTGTAAATTGGCACAGCCACTGTACAAAACATTATGCAAGGTGTTAAAAATATTAAAATAGAAATACCATATAATTTAATAATTCCACTTCTGGGTATTTACCCAAGGAAAACAAAAACACTAAAATTCAAAAAGATTATGGCACCCATATGTTTATTGCAGCATTATTTACAATATCCAAGATATGATAGCAACCTAAATGTGCACTGATAGACAAATAGATAAGGAAGATGTGGTATATATATTATATATACAATAGAATATTACTTAGCCTTTAAAAAGAATGAAATCTTGCAATTTGTGACAATATGGACGGACTTAGTATTATACTAAGTGAAATGAGTCATATAGGGAAAGATAAATACAATATGATTTCATTTATATGTGGAATCTAAAAAAACAAAACAAATGAATGAACAAACAAACAACAATAAAAGAGAAATAGACTCAAATATGGAGAAAAGCTAGTGGCTGCAGGATGGGGAGGGGGATAGGTGAACTATGTAATTCCTTTGGCTGAGAAAAAAAGATGCTGGTACAAAAGGAAAGTGAAGGTGATGATACTAACCAAGGCAGTATTTGTCCCACAATAGGAAAAAGACATGTAGAGAAGTGCAATCTTACAGTCTCAGAAAAATGTTCTAGCTGATAGTGGTTGGCTGGACAAACATAGTGTACAGACTTCCTCAGACTCCTCCAAAGGCAGTAGCACGCCTGGAAGTCAAGGAAACTGCTCTCACCCAGCTCTGTGGAAGCACAGCACATGGACCATAAACAGACTTCTTTTGGCTCCATCTACAGACAAATCAATATTTACTTTTTCAGAAGCAAGCACAGGTCTAAGGAAACTCGCAGCCTCTTTCTCAAACAGGACACAGTTCATAATTCTATTATAAACATCCAAGTAAAGACAATAAATTTAGTAACTTTGTGGAGGAAATCCACCAAAGTCTATCCTTCCCTGGAATATTAACTCATCAGGTCCCCCTCCCCCTGTGTCCTAACAGCAATGTCTCTTGACAGGCCACAAGAACTCTGCATAAACTCAAGGACTGAGCAGAAAATGCCCTGCTCATTTGAGTCCCATGTCAGGCTCCTGATATCATCCTAGTAAATCTCAGGGCAGTTTTCAGGAATATGTTTGGACAGTCCAGTCCTGAGGACTGGATCTGGAGGCGTGGGTATTCAAATCCCTGTACCCATCCACTGATCCAGCATATCAAGGTCCCTTTCTTCATTCATACCACTGATATGGGGGGTGACTGGAAAACATGCAAGGGACCTCAAAGGTCCTCTTTTCTTCTCTTTATGAGCCTAAAATAAAACCTGATGATCTACTTAACGAGCCTTCTGGTGGAGGCAAACAAACAGCAGACCAGGCTCTAGGGCTGACAATGTCTCAGAGAGACCAGAAGAGCCACAAGATCTCCAGAGGTCTCCTACCACTCTCACCCTTCTCACTACACAGCTTGGAGTTCAGCCGACAATCAATGTATATAAATGACAGAGACAAGGCTAAGTTTACTAGAGTTCTTCCTCCTCTCAGATGCACAGATAAATTTACATTTTCCAGGATCACCTATAGTTAGATGGGGCTATACAACTGAGCCTGGCCAAAAAGATGGCATGTACCTCTTCCAGGTACAACCTTTATAGCTTCCTTGGTGTGCCCCACCTCTGGCCAGTTGCACGTAATCCACTAAAAACATGAAGCCCTAGAAAAGATGGAATCATACAATGGAGGAAGCTAGGTCCCTAAAAGACAGCATGGAAGAGAGCCTCCCTCCACATGCATTGAATGGATGTTGTCAAAAATAAAGTTGTATGTGTTAAACCACTGACACATTGGAATTGTTCATTTCAACAGCTGGCAAGTGATCCTGAGTAATGCTTCAGACAATGAGGAAACTGACATCCAATACTAGAAATATTACACAACAAGGAAAGCTGACATGGCTACTAAATGGTAATTCTAGGGGAAAGGTTGGAACAATTGACAATAATTGTATGTGCTTGCAATTGTTGATCCCATTGACAAGTTATTATGGTAAGTAGATGACCTTAGCAGAAAGTTGGCCAGTCTTCAAGCATATATTACTGTTGATAGAGACAGTCCATAGATGTGGAGTTTTGAAGAACCGTCAAAAGTTTTGAAGTTTCAGAGAAAGTTTTAGATTGTCTTTAAAAAACAAAGACTCATAGAAACCAGCACTGAGAAGAGAGTAGATTATGTGTACAGTTGTCTTACTCATGTCCAATGGCTTTAGATAGACACCATTACCTACAAAGGAGTGGCATGGAAAAGACAATAAGGAAACAAAAGAAAAATTTTTAATTATGCTTAGGAAAATATGTGGGTGTGATTACTAGTCCATGGAACTGCCCTGATACAAATAGATCAGACACCTGTTTGTTTTTTGAGGATGTTTATTGCCAAAGGTACCTGAACTTGGCTTTTAAAGAAAGTTTTTTTTTACCAAGAATTAATACAATTATTGATCTTAATATTTTATGAGCTAGAAGCAGCCTCCAAAAGCAGTAATGCAAAAGAAGTCACACATTCCAATGCCTGTGTGATATAATGCCATGGAGAACAATGATGAAGACGTAACCCCCCAAAGACAGAACTAGAGGTTGTAGATACAATGGAGAGTTTCACCCAGAGAACATAACCAGTGTCTAGTTAGGGAACTTCCACCACTTCAGTGGGTAAAAATGTTGCAGTGTCTGCCCCCAAAATATTCCAGCATTACCATGAACAAGTTCCTGCTAAATGAATTCCATGCCTCGCTTCCAGCTGGGAATCTTAATGACTGGTACCAGTGTCTGCTCCACCATTACATATGTGGTAGGAGGAGGAAAATGGCCTGTGAGGAATCACATCAGGACCTGATGGAGAAGACACTGCTCAAGATCTTGGACTTTGTGTGGCACACAGTGACTGCATGTGAGCTTGGGTGGTCTCCCTTGGGAAGAAGTTAAGTATATATTACATGCAAGAGTCTCTCTAGTATCATTTCTCCTAAGAGATGAATATTCATGGAGCGCCTGGGTGGCTCAGTCGGCTGAGCAACTGACTTTGGCTCAGGTCACGATCTCACGGCTCATGGGTTCAAGCCCCGTATTGGGCTCTGTGCTGACAGCTTAGAGTCTGGAGTCTGCTTCAGATTCTGGGTCTCCCTCTCTTTCTGTCCCTCCCCTGCTCATTCTCTGTCTCTCTGTGTCTCTCAAAAATAAATAAATGTTTTAAAAAAATTTTAATGAATATTCAGGGGCACCTGGGTGGCTCGGTCGGTTAAGCATCCAACTTCAGCTCAGGTCACAATCTCGTGGTTTTTTAGTTCAAGCCCCACATTGGGCTCTGTGCTGACATCTCACAGCCTGAGGCTGCTTCAGATTCTGTGTCTCCCTCTCTCTCTGCCCCTCCCATGCTCACGCTCTGTCTCTGTGTCTCAAAAAAAAAAAAAAATGAATAGATGTTTAAAAAAAATTTTTTTTAAGAGATGAATGTTCAATGATGCAGCCTCTCCTGTAGGCAGTTGGATTTATGTGAGGAATGTGGCCAATGGGATGATAGAAAAAATGATGTAAATCTTTCCCAGATTGAGCCCCTAAAACCTCCTACAAGATCTTGAACATTCTCTCTCTTTGCTTGTATGTCAGTCAGATTCAGAAGTACCTGTTGGAGATCCCTGAGAGCTTAATACATGGAGAATCCACAGATGAAAGATGCTTCAGGCCCTAAATGTTGACACGAAGCAAAGCCTCCATATTGGAATGGGTTTAGATGAGAAGTAAGCTAGTTTTGTATTAAATTACTGTGATATCTTTGTTGTAATAACTAACTTTACTAGCTTTGATTAATTCTATATATGGTGGGTTTTGACATGCACTGTCTTTGCTATCTGTAATCTGGAGCACAAAAACTTCAGAAAACTACATAGCTGTCCAGGGGAAGTCTAAAAATATATCTTAATCCCTAGACAAAGTGATAGAAAAAATGGATTTAGTTAACAAACATGCCTGATTTCTCTCTTGATTCTGTTAGTTCAATGACCATTAGTATTTTTACCTTTCTGCTCAATTGTAAAATTGGGAATAATGATAATTCCCAAAATTATAATCATAATTTCTCTAAAAGTAGTTTACCTCTTGGTAACTATCTATGCTAATTACTAACATGTTAACGACACACAAAGCACTCAACTAATTTTTGGTTGAGTAGATGAAGAAAGGAATAAATGTTATTATTATATACAGTCCTTAGCCAATATTGCTAATGTAACTTCTTATTAAATACTGAAATACATTCTACACTTATGAATACCTGATTCATGTCATTGATTTGATTTTTATTTTGGATGTCACTGAAGAAAAGAAAATCAGAGTATAAATTGTTATATTCCTTTTATTTTTTTAATTAATCATTTAAATCTCCATATGGCTAATAAGCAAGAAGTACAATATCTTCTACTTGAAGCCACCCCCTACCTCTTTCTAAGTGTTGGAGATCCCAGGAATTTTCACAACACAGAGATGTCAGTCCCCTTTCAAACATCAAGTAGAGATGGAGAGCTGAAATCACCATAGTATTGCTATTCCCGCTGGTAGCCACAAGAGAGCAGTGTTGACTTGCAGGCTATGAAGCATTTATTTACTCCTGGCAATAACTTCAGCCTTTGTAGATTCCCTGGCTGCACAGCTTTGATGTCCCTCACTGGGCCTCTCAGGTCACATCTCTCATTGTTAACACCCAAAGACTTAGAAAATATCTGAGGAACAGTGTATCAGGATAGATATGTACTAAGAGGCTCCCAAACTCCACTTTATTATATGCAGAAAATGTAGTTTTGTTCTTTCATTGCTTTGAGCATTGGTCATCTTTTTCCTCGAGGTAATTTAATTCCAGGAGATACACTGCTCTTTCTTGCTATTGGCTCTAGATTTAAATCTTCTCTGGTCCTGAAAATCAGTGTTCAATGGCTTCAGATATTCTTTTCCAAAAGGCTCTGTGTTCTTCTTGCAAATGTGACTAACCCACAAACCAGGGAGTGTGGTGAGTGGCTATCAGTTGGCTTCTTCCTGTCCCCTTCTCATTAATACACCCTTTCCAGTACAACTGGACCATAGTCAGTCTGTGTTAGCAAAGTTACTCCACAGATTTTTCAGTTAACTTACGAACGACCTTATTTTTTTCTTCCAATTTATTGAGATATGACATACAGCGCTATATAAGTCTAAGGTATACAGCATAATGGTTTGACTTATGTATACGATTAAATGATTACCACAAATTATCTAGTGTCTCACATGGATACAAAAAAAGAGAAGAAAAACATGTTTTTTCCAGGTGATGAGAACTTTTAGAATCTACTCTCTTAGCAATTTTCAAATATACCAAACAGCAGTATTAATTATAGTCATCGTGTTATACATTACATATCCAGTACTTATCTATCTTAAAACTGAAAGCTTGTACCTTTACAATGCCTATTTAAAATGCCTTTAGTTTCTGCTACTTCAGTCTATCCATTCAAGACATGTTCAATAACATTTTTTGCTACAGGAGCCTCATGGCAAAGTTGTGTCTGCCCTTCAAGATCTGGTTCTTTGGGTAATCCTATTCCTCCATCCCCTTTATCTATGAGGACTCAGCCCAAATCTGTCCTAGAGCCATTGTGTCCAGTTCCTTAAGCCACCTGCACTGGGCTTGACAATTCTATGAAAAATTGTGGTCCTCTTAACCTGTCTCTCAAGGACCAGAATTGAGAGCCAACCTCAAGCATATATCTTGTCCATTCTTATGTTGAGAAATCTACTACTTAGAACTAAAGACGCATTGTAAACACTATTGATTAACTCTTCTCTTAGCCACTTCAATAGCACAAGCAAGGGGATATTTCCTAAATCGTTTGATGTACCAGAAGATGTGCTTGTCACTGTGAGAAATGACAACAGGTGTGCTGGCCCCCAATCCCTTACAAATCCTTAACACAAGTTGTAGTTTCTGTAACTGTGTATACCCACTCATAATTATGTTGGCGATTTGCACTGATCTAGAAAAGCCTAGTGAAGGGATTAAGATCTGAATATGACCAACTAACAGCGATTCCTCTTTGAGTCCCTTCTGGGTTTGCACCTGGGAGAAGCATAGCAGAGGTAGACAAAGCACTCCTAGAGAGACCAACAGAGTGGACCAAATGCTGGACAATATCACATGACAATCTGTCCTATTCCTATGAATTATATCCTTTCTGTTAGATTTCTTAAAGAATTTTTATTATCATCCACAGAAGAATCATGCACAGATACTGGTATATTGCAAGTGCTCAAAACATTTGAGCTTTTATTTTCATTGTCATGACTATCACTATTATCAGTATATAAGAACATTGGGATTATTAGTATAATTTTAGGCCACAGTGTTTGAAGTTGGCCCTTCTGTCCTCTGAGGGACAGTAGGAAGGTGGTGCTGTATAAAACTCTTCTAACAGCCATGAGATGGAGGGAGCCCTAAGAGAGAATTCTCTTGTAGAAAATGACAAATACTGAGTCACACCTGTGGCTGGGCTTGAGGAAATGAGAGCCAAGTCTAAGGACATTAAGAGTACCTTCTTGTAGACAAATGGATGTCATTTTCCTTTCCTGCTGTTACTGCATGTAGAAGAGTCCGCCCTGGAGCCCACAGCAGCACTGAGATGCAGTTACTCTGTGGAATCCCCATAATGTGATGCAATCACTCTCTATTCATGCTGACAGCTAACTCCAAATTCTTTCACAGCTATGAGAGCTTCCCCTGTAATATTATGTTATACTGTCATGTCTTTTCGTGTACCTGAACAGGAGAACTTGATTCTGTGTCCAGTCCCTGGGAGCCAGTGAACACTGGCAAGTCACAAGCCCTCAGACTTAGAACCAACAAGAGTTGTGTAATCATTAACTCTTGTCTCTCAGCCTCAAACCTACCCATCCAGATCTGCTTTGGGATGCAGATCTTGTGGGATCTGGGACTTGGACACCGGGACTCTTCTGTTAGACACCTGGCTCCCTGTTAGTTTCCACCCAGAGAGAACAACAGGAAAAGACTGCAAGGCTGAAGCAGGGCAAGGGATACTTGCTTCTTCCTGTCTGTTCTTATCTTGTCAGTATCCCCAAGCATTGGCTCTTCACCAGTGGCAGTGGAATTGATTCTAGTCTCCAGGGTTGGTTGGTTGGTTGGTTGGTTGGATATTGAGTTTCAGTTTTATTTGGGTTTGGGTTTGGTTTGGATTTGGTTTGGATTTGGTTTTGGAACTCCCAGGGTCAAATCAGCCTCACTGAGCTCCCTCAGAGGTAGCAGCAGGATAGGGATCCATCCTCAGAGATCTGAGTCCCAGCTCTGAGAGCCCCTCTTCTGAGCTCCTGTGACACTAGTACCAGTTCAAGGCAGCACCTTCCTCAGCGTTGTGAGACACAGCCCCATGGGCCCACTTCCAACCTTCTAGGGCCCAATGACCAAACTCTTCCCAAGTGTAAGTTTCTTCCCACAGGTGCTACCTCTCCATTACTTCAGTATCCCCTGTTTTAGTTTCTAGGTTTCCAATATCCATTTAACCATTTGCTTACATTAAATAATCTGAAAATAACCAGTATGACTTTTCTTCTCCTCACCGGACCCACTACTATCCAGAAACCTGACACTTTGCTATGTCTTCTCACTTTCAACTAGAGCTCTTGAGCAAAAGTCAACAAATCAAATAAGACTTGATTTTCAATTCACTGGTTGTGTAGCTTAAACATTTAGGGGAAGTGGCCAACCCAACGTCCTGGTCAGTTTCCCCATTTTCTGGGAAATGGCTTCCTTTCTCCCCATCTCTCTCTCCCCCAACTTATCCTCATTTCTTTTTTTTTTTTATTTTTTAATTAATTTATTTTTTTTATGAAATTTATTGACAAATTGGTTTCCATACAACACCCAGTGCTCATCCCAAAAGGTGCCCTCCTCAATACCCATCACCCACCCTCCCCTCCCTCCCACCCCCCATCAACCCTCAGTTTGTTCTCAGTTTTTAACAGTCTCTTATGCTTTGGCTCTCTCCCACTCTAACCTCTTTTTTTTTTTTTTCCTTCCCCTCCCCCATGGGTTCCTGTTAAGTTTCTCAGGATCCACATAAGAGTGAAACCATATGGTATCTGTCTTTCTCTGTATGGCTTATTTCACTTAGCATTACACTCTCATTTCTAAGACTCCATGAAGATGGTGAGACTGCATAAGATAGAAGAGGAAGTTGGTATTGCTATATGTTATTATGAATGTTCTTCTCCTGTAGGGTTGCAGATGCTTTGTTGGGCAGGATTCTGTCATCTCTGAGAACCCACTAGTTCTCAAGAAAGTAGGTATAGGCAGGAAATAGATATCCAGAAGGACA
The DNA here is from genome assembly GCF_007474595.2 of Lynx canadensis. Taxonomy (NCBI): domain Eukaryota; kingdom Metazoa; phylum Chordata; class Mammalia; order Carnivora; family Felidae; genus Lynx; species Lynx canadensis. The sequence continues at coordinate 63,038,863 of NC_044312.2, forward strand.
AACCACAAGCAAAGGAGAGTAAGGTAGAAGTCAGGTATCCAGCATCAATTGCACTTGAAGGGGAATTTCTGTAGAAGGAACCTGGGCTTTGGAGTCTGGATTTTGATCTCTGCCATTTTCCAGATAATGTGGTCTTTAGCAGTTTCCAATCTTAAAAAGCATGATTTTTTTCCTACTATGTAAAAAGGAAGTAATGACACCTGCAGAAATGTTGTGAAGATTAAATTTACTTAAATAAAATTGCCTGGGCTCAACACAATTAAGGAATATCAGTTTCTTCCTGTTGCTACCTTCACCAAAATCAGGTGAAGAGAGTAATGGAAGAAATCTGGGTCAGTTATGAAGTGAGCTTCAGAGTATACAGTAAATACTCACCAAGCTTTTTTCCAATACACTGTCTAGGCAAAATCACTGAGGAGAAGGAAGAAAAGAAATTAGATCTATTTCATATATTCACATCCCTGTCCCCATCAATTTCTTAATTCCTTGTTTTATCTCTTTGATCTGAACCTCATAAACAATAGGGTTCAAGGCAGGGGGTATGAGGTGATGAAGGACATTGAGCAGGATGAATATGTCCATGGGGACCCTCTTTCTGGCCATGTTTGTCAACACCACAACCAGCAGAATGGTGCTGATGAACAGGATGAGGATGAAATGAGAGTCACATGCGTTCAGGTCTTTGACAGCAGCCCCCTCAGCCTTGAACCTAAGCACAGCTCTTAAGATGAAGGTATAGGAGAAGATGAGGATGAAATCTGAGCCTATTAACATCCAACCAGCCACAAATTGGTAGATGCCATTAAGGGTGAAACTGTCACAGGAGAGCCTGGACACAGACAAGTTGGCACAGATTCAGTTCTCAATGACATTTTCCCACAGTAATGGAGCTGGGAAGAGAGAATAGGAATAGGTACAGTGAGTAGGGCATTTCGTGTGATTATGAAGAAATTAGCCTTGGCAACAAATTGGTCAGTGATTATGGAAGGATATTGTAGTGGGTGGCAGATGGCCATGTAGCGATCATAGGCCATGACCCTGAATGTGCAGGACTCCATGGGGAGGAAGCTGTTCATGATAAACATCTGGAGGAAGCAGGCAGAAAAGCTGATGGACCTGAGGTCAAACAGAAGATGGCCAGGACCTTGGGGATGACAGTCAGGCAGAGCATGATGTCCGGCAGGGAGAGCAAGGCTGAGCAGGCAGTACATGGGCTCGTGCAGAGATGCCTCCAGCCAGACAGTGGTCAACAGGGTGGTGTTGGCCCCCATGGCCAGGAGAAAAAGGAGGCTGAGGGGCAGGGACAGCCAGTGCTGCCAACTCCGGTAGTTAGGGAAGCAAATGAGGAGGAATTCAGAGACTGGAGCAGTGGAGTAGTTGCCAGGTGAGGAGGCCATGGAATGAATCTTGAGCTGAGGTTTTTCTGGACTATTTGTATGGGCAGATACAAGAAGCAATTTTTTTTAGTCCACTTCAAAAGTGTGCCTCTTACTCTTTAGGCAGCTAGTGATATATAGGAGACTCTTCTTGAATAGGCAAATCCCAATCAATATCATAAAGATAGACTGGTGAGACTCAACAAATAAAAGCTATGGTCTACGAAGGAAAAGGAATCAGTGAATAAACTAAGATATGAAAGGTGAATAGCGATAAGGAATAACCTCACAACATTAAAAATGTGCAACAAATTATGTCAGTATGATACCAGTGTAAGAAAAATAAAATGTTAATAGTATAAAAAAGGCCAAAAGCACACCTAGTTTTTACAATTATCTAGTGTACGATCAGGGTGGCATCAAACCTATGGTGGAGAAAAATATCCTTCAATAGGCGTTTTTGAGATAATTATTGGCATTGATGTGGGATGTAAAACCTTTAATTACCTGCTCACCTACTACCATATCCAATATGATTTTGGATTGATAATTTTGTTGTATCCCCTCCACAAACTCATGGTATACTAGAAGAAAATAGAATGTCAAATTGATTAAGCCAGTCCTTTGCTAAAACCCCAATCTATTTGAATACAACCACTCACCTTTCAGCACCTGTACCTGATCATCCCAAGTGCTCTTAGAATAAGCCTAAACAGAAATGGCTGCTTTTACTATATAGTTACCAACTTTAAATGAGACCTCAGTGCTTCCTGTCCATCCTAAAAAACTTGCCTGATCAACTTTCCCTTCTTCCAAAACCTTTTTCAAAACTTCTTCATTCTGTTCAAACCTCAAACTCTACTTCTTCTCTTAAAAGATGACATCAACCACTACCTTGCAGAGAAAAAAGGTGTGCAATGAGATTTTTCTTCAACTTCCCAAGACAAAACTTACCAACCTATTTGCACATTCTCCCATCCTTTCCTTGTTTCCCCCCATTGATACAGAATCTGCCCATACTCAATGCATCAAACCTTCCACTTCCTACACTGAATCGTAGCCCTTCTAGCCTTGCAATTACACTATCAATTGTTCCCTAATTTGGAGTCATATTTCCTTCTTCAATGGATCTGCCTTGTCTTTCAAACATTCTCCAGTATCTTTCATTTTTAAAAATAAAAATAAAAAGGCTCTTTATTTCCTTCCAGCTATTTTTCCATCTCCCTCCCTTCACATCCAAATTTCTTCCAAGCACTGCCACACTCACTGTCTCCAGTTCTCACCTCACATCCATTCTACAGTTCACATCAGCATGGCCTCCTTCTCCATTAGTTCCACAAAATGCCTCTCAAAAAGATCACCTGTTGGGGTGACTGGGTGGCTCAGCTGATTAAGTACCCAACTCTTGCTTTCAGTTCAGGTCATAATCTCACAGCCCTTGAGAGGGAACCTCCTGTTGGGTTCTATGCTGACAGTGGAGAGACTGCTTGGTATTCTCCCTCCCCCTCTCTCCCTGCCCCTCCTCCATGCTCTCTCTTTCTCTCTCTCAATAGATAAATAAACTTTTTAAAAAATCATCTGTCGATTCTAAATCTTGCTAAAGCAATGGACCAGATCCTCCTCCTGACATACTCCATTTGGTTTTGTTTGCATCACAATCTCCTGGTTTATCTCACACCTCTTGGTGTCTTCATTTTCTCTTACATGTCTTTTTTTATCCACCATTTTGACATCGGTTTTAAGGTTCAGTCCTGAGTTCTCTTTGATTTTCTTCTCTCCTCTGTGCTAATCTCTTCTACCCTGTCTTCCATTTCTTTTTTCCATATGCTCAATTACCATCTCCATGTTGATGATTACTAAATTATATATCTTGCCTACACCTCCTAAATGCCTACTTGATATATCAACTTGCATCTTTCACAGACATCCAAAATTCACCAACTCTAAAATTAATTTACCATTTTTCTTCCAAGCCTGGTTGTCTAGCATCTCTTCTCTCATTGAATAGCATATGTGTATGGGTTATTCCACAACTCATAGGCTAGAAACCATCTTGAACATATCCTTCACCTGTACTTCCATTACAAACCCACCACCAAAACCTGTCAAATATGCCTTTTAATTAGCTCTTGGATCTACATCTCCATCACCACTGTCACCAGCCAAAAAAACAGTATCATTGTCTCTTGAGTGAAATTTACTGGAATTGCCTCTTAATGCATTCTAGTTTTCATTATAAAACCCTTCTCTACATTGAAATCAGAGAAATATCTTCAAATATAAATATTATCTTGCCACTCATCAGCTTAAAATATGCTATTGGCTTCTCATTGTTAATAGGCAAAAAAAAATCCTTAACTTTATTAGATACAAGTTCATGAGAGAAGAAACCATGTCTGTTGATGTTTTTCATCACTATATGTACAGTGTATAGGTAGATTCCTTTATAGGTGCTCATAGTTACTTGAATAAATTATTTAATAAATAAGAAAATGAATGAATGAATGAATGAATGAATGAATGAATATATCATTTGCCTCCTTTCCCATTTTCCAGTCTAATCTGATATCTCTCTCTCTCTCTTCTGGGGCTTCCAGAGCCCCAGCCACACTGTCCTTTTTTTCAGATCTTCAAATATAACATGCACTTTCTTCTCCCACTTCTCTTGGAAGACTGTGCATCCCATGTTTCCACACATACATCCCTTTACTTTTTTCCATCCTTAATATCTCAGTTTGAATATTCCATTCTCTGGGAGGTTTTCTCTAATCCTCCCCAGACAAAACCAAGGTCTCCTATTTTATTTTCTCATAGCACTTTGTACCCCCTCAACACAGTTGATGTGTATGTAATAATTTGGTTAAATACTCCTTCCCCCAAGTCCAGTTAGACATTTCATGCCATGACAGTAGAGACCATGTTCACCAGTTGGCGCAGTACTTGGCATGAAGTGGTGCCAAATAATATTTGTAGGATAAATTAATTGTTAGTTTTATGAGCAGAGTGATAGAGGGACACAAAATAAAATTTCCTAAATCAGCCTGAGACGAAAAGTTTGGAAGCCTTCACAAAGTTACTAACATCTTAGCTGAGCTTTGATGGATGTGGAAAACTTAGATGTGCACCAAAACTGTGGGCAGTGTATTTAAGGCATATGAAATGGGTTGTGTAAAAGTATGGAAATAAGTTGAGGAATTTCAGGGGGAGATCCTATGAAATATTTAATTTGACTGGAGCCAAGAGGGTGGGAAGTTGAAAGAAAGAGCAGAAAATGATGTTGGGGCGGGGGGGAGAAAAGCAGATCATGATAGACCTTTTCTATGCTAAGGAATTTAGAATTAATCTTACATATAAAGAGAATATATATACATACACACACACACACACACGAAGAGAATATAAAGAAATATTTTCATTAGTGGAGAGAAGTGACTGGGTATGGACTATAGGAAGTTCACTTTGGATACAATGCTATGGATTATTTGAGTAAGTAGAGACAGTAGCAGCAAAAAGAATGGAAGCCACAATATCTCTGATGAGAAGTGTTGTCTGAAGAAAGTTTGAGCACTGAGGATGGGAAGAAGTGGCATATTCCCATGGTAATATAGACAGTTATGAAAGAGACAGTAGGTGAAAAGCCTAGAATTTTCTGACTTGAATAAATAGAATCACCAAGATGTGAAACACAGGATAATTAGCAGGTTTTGTGTGTATGAGTATATATCAATACTGAGGTGTTTACAATTCTATATAGAGAATTATCTTAGACTGTTGGAAATGAGCAGTTTGAACAAATTAGAAGGATCTTATCCTAAGATATAAATTCAAAAAAACATTATCATATAGCTGAAGTAGTCAGAATAGCATAAGGCTGAGATTGAAACCTTGGAAAATGGCAATTGCAAGGGTGAAAAAATAAAAAAAAGCCATAGAAGGAGGGTCTGGAAAAGTATGAAGAAAATCAGAACAATATGATGATCTAAGAAAAATTGGGGAGAAAATTTTAAGTAATGTATGGCCAACACACAGCAGAAGTTCAATAACATGAAAATATGAATAACCATTAAATTTTATGGTGACCTGGACAAGAGTAGTTCATTGGACTGGTGGAACAGAACTCAGAAGGAAGGGCAATGAAATTAATAAGTGAGGAAGTGTAAATAGGGAGGGTTGACTACACAGCTAAGAGCATCATTTCAAGTTTCTAAGTGAAGAAAAAAGCAAGACAGGAATGAAAGATACTGTAGCATGCTTAATTGTTTAGAGAAAGGTTAAAATTCAGAAAGAAAGTAAGATAACAAGTAGTTTATTGAGAAGGCAATTTTATTACCATTATTATCATTTTTCTCTATAACACTTAACATATAGGTTTTGTACCTATTTGTCTCCTTCCACCCCCTGTGAAGTAACTAAGGATAGACAAGGTACACTTTTGTATTTATACACACCAAATTCCTCTAACACCCCACAGACTCTTAATAAAAATCTATTGAAAAGATTTTTGAATTATTGGGCTTTGGTGTTCTACGTTAATGGAAAATTTCAAGGAGGGAAAATAAAAGGGGAGATTTAGGAGAGTTTCAGTGTGCTAAAGAGGACACTGAGGAATGGAAGGGAGAAGTCCTGATCAATACCACTAATGGTGGTCACTGAGGGGGCAGGGCAAGGCACAAAATGCATGTGGGAATTCAGGGACTTCTTCATGCCACTGTTTACAGGTGTGCCTCAAGAGCCTGCTCCTTGGCTAATGGTAAAACCCTGGGCTAGGTATCTGACATAAGAAACCTTTTGCCTTTGCCTTAATACAAACACAAAAAAACTCTATTGCTCCTAACATGCTGGTAAGAATTTCCTTGAATTTCCTCGGTCTGATCATTACTAAAGGCCTTTGAGAAGAAGCATAAACAGGTGTGAAGATTATGTCAAACAATACTAGAAGAGGACAAAGTGCTAAGAAGGGCACTCAATAGGGATGAGAAAATAGGATATAGAGAGGATAAGAGTCAAGGAGGAGAGGAAAGACTGGTAGAGGGCGACAGATTTTGTATGGATAGGTTGGTAATGATCAGACTATCGAGATCCGATTCAGTCTGTCCTATCCCCTCTTGGCCCTGGAACTTACAGAAGTTATAAAGGATGAGTCCTTTGTGATATATCAGGTGTATTGGTAAACATGCTGGAATTTTGCTGAATAAATCTGAAGAGTTTTATGAGTTCCTATTCCACTCCTACCCTCTCTTTTTTGGACCCAGCTGGGAAAAGATGGCTTGGGAAGCAGAGACTTAGGGGATGAAGAGCTGAGTCCTTTGGGACCTGTCTTATGGTACTCCTGCAGGTACGGAGTTGGGATGTGAAGAATGGAGTGGTTTGAAATTAAGGTAAGAACTTGCCCAAAGGCCAATGATCTGGTGCACAAACCTGACATGCAAACATGGTCAAAAACTGTAGGAAAAGAGGCTATAGAACAACCCCTTTTATTATAATTCTAAAGTTTTGAATGACATTTCTGAGTGACCTAAACTCTTTAAGTTCTTTTTTTTTAATATTTATTTATATTTGAGAGAGAGAGAGAGAGAGAGAGAGAGAGAGAAAGGGAGGGGCAGAGAGAGACAGAGACAGAATCCGAAGCAGACTCTAGGCTCTGAGCTGCCAGCACAGAGCCCAATGAGGGGCTCAAGCTCATGAGCTGTGAGATCATGACCTGAGCCAAAGTTGGGCACTCAACCAACTGAGCCACCCAGGCAATCCATAAACTATTTAAGTTCCTTTATATTTTTTCTCATTTAATCATCTCCCTTAGATATGAATGAGCAACTCTGAAGTAGGAACTATTATCCCCACTGGGTAGGGGATAAATGGAAAGATGAAGCCTTGCCCAAACTCACTGCAGTTAGCCTACATTCAGAGCCACATCAATCTGATTCTAATATCTGTGTTCTAAATGACTCTTATCTACTGTCTCCACTATACTGATGAATATGATCATAGGTATTAATATCCTAAACAAAATCCTAGCAAGTTGAGTTTAGTAAACTTAACATTTTTTTAACTGACAACTATATTTATCTTTTGAAGAATGCAAGGAGAGTTCAATATAAGGAAATCTGTCAACCTAACACATCAAGATTCTGGATAAGATCATGGGGATAAAACCATTCAAGATTTGAACCCTAGCTCTGGCATTTGCTATTTGTGTGACCCATTCATTAAACAACTACTAACTACCACCTATGCCCCACAACTGTATTAGGCACTGTATACAATGGTGAATAAGGCAAACATGGTTCCAGTTCTCACCAAGAGTTCATTCTAATTATGTGCTTGTTAAAAGAAAACAGGCAACTTTAAATGTACTTATTTGAATAATTTCTAAGATATATTGTTAAGTAAGGAAGAGGCAAAAACTTCAGAGAATGAACTTTGTGTACAAAATAATTCTAATGCTATACAAAGAATACATGTAAATAAATGTATAATATATACATACTTTATTATATATATTCTTATATATTATATATTCTTATATATAATATATGTATTCTTATATTATATATATATATGTGTGTGTGTGTGTGTGTGTATAATATTCAAATTACCTCTGGAAGGATAAACAAGAATCTTGTAAGAACAGTTGCTTCTGGGAAAGAAAATTGTGTGTTTGGCAGACAAGAATAGAATGGTATCTCAGAGACTGCTCGTTGTTTACCCAATGCCCCCATTCTTCCTTAGTATCAAAAAACATAATTTTATTTGGGTACCCATCTATACTGCTAAAATACTCTACCTCTCAGATTCTCAGATTCTGAATGTTAGTAGATGTCCTTTGGTGGGGTTTCCAAGAAGACTCTTTAATGTGAACTCAGCTGAGAAACAAAGGTCATTAGCCCTCACTCCTTTCCCATGGAACAGGCACAGGATTGACACCTGAATTTCCAGCTTAAACCATCAGCAACTATTTTTTTTTAATGTTTACTTACTTTTGAGAGAGAGAGAGACAGAGTGACTGTGTGTGTGAGCTGGGGAAGGGGCAGAGAGAGGGAGACACAGAATCCAAAGCAGGCTTCAGGCTCTGCACTGTCAGCACAGAGCCCAATGCAGGGCTCGAACTCACAAACCGCAAAATCATGACCTGAGCTGAAGTCGGATGCTTAACGGACTGAGCCACCCAGGTACCCCAAACCATCAGCAATTTTGAGGATGAAAGTCAGATTCTAAGTATGATAAAGAAGTAAGAGAGAAACTGGTGAAGCTGTGGTTTCAGCCTTGGATGTCTATCTCTGAAACTCTTCTACATGAAAGGAAAAAAAATCATAATTTGGTGGTCACTATTATTTGGAGCTTGTACTATATGCGGTCAGAAATATACTAACTGAAATGGAGAATGAATTTCTTTTACTGAATATTCTTTTTAAGGTTTAAAAGTTTGAATCACATACAAACACTATTTTTAATTAAATATTTTTAAAAGTCTTTCCTTTTGACCATACAGATAAAAGTATAAAACAAAGAAATGCCAAAAGTTTTGGTAATTATACAAAATAAAGTATACAAAATCCTATCATGTACCATCACAGAGCATTACCATGGTAGCATTAGTTTAGGTAATGCAAATCAAAAAAGTCTTAGCAAAAAGAGGTATGAATACGAAGGAAAACAGGGTAGAAGCAGAAAAGTCAGGCAGAAGACCATTACCTGGTCCAGGTAAGACATGGTAGTGGCATGGACCATATTGGTAGCAGAGGAAATGACTTTGAATAAACAAATTTTGGAAGAATAGTCAAGTCAATATACTTATGATGAATTAGAACTGAAGTATTTAATGTAGAAATCAAATATAAATCTTAGAATTCTGTCCTGGACAACTTGGTGAATATGGGCTCATTTACTGTAATGATATCATACATTTAAGATTTCTGGGTATTGAAATTACATCTGATGTTTCTAATAATAAATTTAATGTGAAATCTGTAAGTTCATTTCAGGGATTTTTTCCTAGCAAATTTCAGTCTTTCACAGAGGAAACAGATATTTAAACAGAATTTAGTTTTTTTTAAAACAACTTCAATGGAAGGAGCAAACAAAGGAGGTTATATTATTTCCAAAAGTGTAATTAAATGATGGGCTATAGAATCTAAGCTAGACAAAAAATAAAGTCAGGACAAGAAAGGGATGAAAGATAGCATGAAGGGGATTCAACCAATGGCTTGTGACTCTTGATGTCCGACAATTGTGACTGTCCTAAGGAGAGTCGAAAATTTGAGCCCAAAGGTAGAAGGTGATAGTCAGAAGGTAGATGTTTCAAATCTGTATTTTAGAGGTGGATCAACCACAAAAATGAGATGTCAAAATTGAAGGTTTAAACAAAAAAGGGTTAAGTTTTGAGTACAGGCTGAGGTGAGTCCTCAAATATTTCATTTTCCCAGCAATGAAAATCCATTGAAAAATAAATATATATAAAGTAATTGATAATCACAGAAGGAGATACATATGGTATAGTTACTTAAATAAAGGATACATCTGAGAGGAATTTAGGAAAGGCTTAGACTTCAAGCAAAGAATATGTTCAAGAGAGAAATAATTTGAGATGTGAATATTTAGCCCATATGATCTCCCACTGATTTTAGACAAACAATTTATTTAGTTAGGTAATAAATATTTAATTTCCCTATTGCCTCATCTGATCTACCTATAAACATAATTCACCTGGAAGCTACCTTACATTAGAAAATGGGCAGACACTTATTCTCCTAGTGCCCTTTATAAATTTGTTTGGGATTGATGTAATTGTAGCAGTCTGGAGCTTCCTGTGGGTTTATATTGCATAGGAGGATTGGGTCCATCTGAAATAGATACAATGAGAACAAAGAGCTAACCACTCAGCTGGCAAGCAGGGTGTGAGCTGTTTCTGATGGGAATCTAATAACATCGATCTATTCACTTGTGCTGGGAAGTATGCACCTGGAACACAATAGGGCCATGCAAAGATAGCACCGGAACAAACTGATGGCCAAAACTGAAATTCAAAAGGGATGCTACAATCAAGCCAATGAAAAGTGAAAGAACTGCTTTGTAGTTCCCAGTCCTCCCACACTTATGTTTTACTGGTTCTCCACAAGTTCCTAACTGGTGACCTTTAAATGTGTCCCTGAATTCACTGACTTCTTACATTTCTTTTCTACTGACATAAACTGACAGTTTTTCTCCTCAATCTGATACTCATCCTTTGAATTCTCACTCTGAACAATATAGCCCACCAATGGCAGTTTTTAATTTTTCCTCTGATTATGAAATAATATACTGACATTATAACATTCAAATCATGTAATACTGTCTACCATTTAATGTCCAGCAAAATGTCACCCATTAGAAATAACTGGTATTTACAATCTATTGTGTATATTTCATCTGTGTTTCTATGTGTATATTAAGATCATATACATGTAAATGATATTGTCCCATATCAATTTAACTCGCATACATGAGCCTGTTATAAACTCTGTGTTATATCCCATGCTTTCGTCCTAGGCACAATCATTTGATATACAATGAGTTAGTAGTATGGTTTATTATCTGGTAAGGTATGACAAGTCTTTTTTTTTTAAATTTTTTTTTCAACGTTTATTTATTTTTGGGACAGAGAGAGACAGAGCATGAACGGGGGAGGGGCAGAGAGAGAGGGAGACACAGAATCGGAAACAGGCTCCAGGCTCTGAGCCATCAGCCCAGAGCCCGACGCGGGGCTCGAACTCACGGACCGCGAGATCGTGACCTGGCTGAAGTCGGACGCTTAACCGACTGCGCCACCCAGGCGCCCCTACAAGTCTTTTTAAAAACTCTCTTCCATTTGGTGAAATTTTAGCTTGCATATATATTTTATATTTCAGAATAACTGTACCAAACGTCCTCTGAAAATCTTTGCTGGAATGTTTCTTGAAATTGCATTGACCCTATAAGTTAATTTGAAAGCAAGCATCTTTTGTTTTTAACTTTATTTATTTACTTTGAGAGAAAGAGAGAGCTTGAGCAAGCAGGGGAGGGGCAGAGAAAGGGAGAGAGAGAGAATCCAAAGTAGGCGCTGCACTGTCAGTGCGGAACCTGATACGGGGCTCGAACCCACGAATCATGAGATCATGACCTGAGCCGAAGCCAAGAGTCAGACACTTAACTGACTGAGCCATGCTGACACCCCTGAAAACAGACATCTTTAAAATGTTCATGTGTCTTTCATTTACATGGTTTATCTCAACAGGTCTTCACTGTAATACTTTAAGCATAATTTTAAAATAGCATTCTTGTGTATTTAAAGATGCCAATTTCTATAAGTTAATAAGTTTTCTATTACATAAATGGCAGATAATGTCTATTATTTCTAGATTATTTTTCTTGGTATAAAGACAACTATTGATTTTTTTACAGTTTATTATATCTAAACATCTTATTGAACATATAACTACTTCTAAAACTCTATTAAGTTTACTGATTATATCACATAAAAATAATTATAGTTGAACCATTTTTACTCTGATCCTTAAAACGCTTCTTTCTTCCTTGACTTACTGTGTTGGTTAGGATGTTCTCTTTCACACTAAACAGTAACAGTGATGAGGGCAGGGCATTCAGCTGTGTTCTTCTAGGGGCACTGCCTTTGCCAATGGGAGTTGTCTTCTCCAAGGTTTTGCTCTCCCCCTGGGGAAACCCCCATCCAAAGATGAGTTGATGAGAGAATAAAAGGGTCTGGCACACAAGTCTCAATATAGAAACTCTGAAAATCTATCCAGAGATCCCTATGTAATTATATGAGTCTTGTTTTTGTTTTTTGTTTCCTTAAATATTTTTTAATAGTTTCCACACATGCATGTTAGAGAGCCCTCTGTAGATCTTTGGAATTCTCTTTCTATGCAGTTCTCTCTGCACTAATACTCTACCCTGTGAACTCTACATACTTTGGCCTTCCCTGATTCCCATGTCCTTTTCCTGAATACAGAAAGACTACCAGACTACACCTAAGTTCACCCTTCCTTCAAAATGGCTTGGAATCTCTCTCCAATAAGCTGTAACAATTTTTGTCCAATAAACAGGACATTTGTTTCCTATCTCTCAGGGATCATTGTCTTCCATTTCTTCAGGTCCAGTGTCTTCAGAACCATTATTTCATATACTTTGTCCAATGTTTTGTTGTTGCTTTGGTGAGAGGATAAATCTACTCCTTGTTGTTCATTTCAACAAGCTAAAGTTCCTCTCAAGTATGTAAAGTCATGTTGGCCAATCAGATGAAAGCACCATCTAACTTCTGACCCTTCCCTGGGCTCAGGGTTGGATGTGTGACTACATAAGCCCCATACCCTCACCACAAATCAGAAGAGATCTGTTTTATAACTGAAGCCTTAGTATCTTAGGAGACTATGCACCACAATATGCAGACTATGCAGCCCTGGCTGCAGTCTCAGGGCACCGGCAACAGCAGGATGCAGCAGACATTCCTGGGTGCAGCCGACATTAGGCCATTGCTCATTCAGCCATTGCTCAGAGAGACCCTCCCGCAGAGGGGTGGAGCAGGTCAAAGCTGCAGTCCTTCGGAAGTAAGGGGCCAGGGAAAACAGCCGCATCTGAGACAAAACTTGGGAGAGAGGTACTGCCTGGGGACTGGTCACGGAGAGTGGAAAATGCACCTCTGGGGGAACCTGAGGTCATACTGATTTGGGGACTACAAAATTCACCTAAGGAATTTGGAGAAAATAGATTTTAGGACTAGATGAAGGACAGTAGTATACACATGATATGTGGGAAATCACATATGTGACTAGTTCAGGACCTTGAAGATTAAGAATGGCACTTAGATTTATTTTTAAGGGAAGAATCTATCAAAATGTTCTTCTTCGTGTGTGGAGACAATAGGATGTATACTCAGAATTAACATGAGCATCTCAGGAAATACCGTGTACCTAGGAATCTTATTTTCCACAGGGTTAAGCAAGGACAGCTCTATGACCAGGCCACCAGGTTAATTATGTTTGGCTCTAAGGAACCCAACCGCTATCTTTACTCATAAGAAGAGAACTTTATGCCAATATTCCTTGAATAAACAAAAACTGGAGATAACAAAATCCACACAATTATCAGTATGCATATATAGTCATCTTTCCCTCCTTCTCACACATATCAACACATCCAACTAATAATCAAGTTCTGCTCATTCTTTAAAAAATTTCCTTGAAATATTTTAAACCACATTTTCATACTCTTTATACTTAAAGGAATCAAGTAGTTCTCCAACTCTCCACCTGCTATATACTATATTCCTTTATATTCAATATTTGCAATTTACCAGTCAAGAGATATTGCAAAGATAAGATAATATTTGTTGAAAACAAGAAATCAGTACTCTCAACATTTCGAATGCCTTTAAGAATTTTGGAATCGGGGAGGAGCCAAGATGGTGGAACAACGTGGAAGCTTTTTGTGTGTCTCATGTCCATGAAATACAGCCAGACCAACACTAAACCATCCTACACACCTAGAAAACCAATTGGAAGATTAACACAACAATCTGCACAACCTGAACCACAGAATTCAGCAGATATGCAACACAAAGAGCTGAACTTGGGAAGCAAGAAGGCCTGAAAGGTAGGGAACCGTTATTGCAGGTGGAGAGAAGACAGAGACTGGGGAGGGGGGAAGCATATGGGAAAAGCACCCCTCCCCAAAGCAGCTGGAGAGAAAGTGGAAATTGGAAACAGCCGCAGGGACTAAACTAAAAAGGGAGAAAGGAGAAAGGAGAGGGTTTAAATTCCATTAAGACTGTAAACAAGGGGAGAGCAAAGGCTGCAACTCCACAGCTCAATACCTGGTGGTGCTCTGGGGGGAAAGGTGAATCCCCAGGAACAGAGTGGGGTCCAGGAGGTTCTCAGGCCGCACGGGGAAAAGTGGTTCCACTGATGGAAGGACATTTAGTAGAGACTGTTGAAGCCACCTGGTCCCAGCAGACCCCGGAAGGCAGCCACATTCGCTGGTGCTGGAGCAAGGTTGTTGAGGGTGAAACCTGGTGTCAAATGTGTGTGGCGATTTTCCATGGTGCCTGAAATGCTGCTGCTACACTGTCTCGCGATTTTTTTGGGGGGTGGGCTGGCGCCTGGCTGCAGTCTCAGGGCACCGGCAACAGCAGGATGCAGCAGGCATTCCTGGGTGCAGCCGACATTAGGCCATTGCTCATTCAGCCATTGCTCAGAGAGACCCTCCCGCAGAGGGGTGGAGCAGGTCAAAGCTGCAGTCCTTCGGAAGTAAGGGGCCAGGGAAAACAGCCGCATCTGAGACAAAACGTGGGAGAGAGGTACTACCTGGGGACTGGTCACGGAGAGTGGAAAAAGCGGGGAGTGGACGGGAGCTGAAGACGGAGGACCAGTGCGCGACTGCTGATCCAGGAGAACAGACTGGGTGGCTGAGTGGCGCCATTTTTCAACGCTCCCACGCATGCGCACCAACATGCACCACAACACTCCACCCCAGTAGGCTAGCAGCGCCATCTACTGGAGAGCAGAGCTGTTACACCGGGCCCTGCCCAACTGGGCCAACTTCACTCTTCAAGAACACAAACCTCACCGCCAGCTTCATCTATGGACTATAAAGAGCTACATGGACTGACCTCTAGGGGAAAATGAAGCAATTTCAGTACTACTTCAATCTGTTAACAGGTTCATCTATTCAATTTTTTTTCTCTTTCTCCTTTTTCTCTTTTACAATTATTTTCTTTTTCTTGAATACAGAAAGAGAAAAAACTCATTTTTATTTTCAATTTTTATTAAAAATATCTGTCTTTGGGGCGCCTGGGTGGCTTAGTCAGTTAAGCGTCCGACTTCAGCTCAGGTGACGATCTCACGGTCCGTGAGTTCGAGCCCCGCGTTGGGCTCTGGGCTGATGGCTCAGAGCCTGGAGCCTGCTTCCGATTCTGTGTCTCCCTCTCTCTCTGCCCCTCCCCCGTTCATGCTCTGTCTCTCTCTGTCTCAAAAATAAATAAACGTTAAAAAAAATTTTTTTTTAAATCTGTCTTTAATTCTTATTACTATATTTTTTACTTTTGTGTAAATTTTTTCAAATTCTACTTTACTTCCATCTATTTATCTTAGTCTACTTCAATGTACTCATCTTTTCAAATTTTCAAACAATTTCCTTTTTTCATTCTTTTTCTTTTTATCTCTTTTTCATTTCTTTTCTTTCTTGAATGCAGAAATAGAAAAACTTCATTTTTACTTTCAATTTCTTTTAAAAATATTTTTATTTAATTTTTATTATTATATTTTTTGATTTTATGTATATTTTTTCAAATCTATCTTACTCCCATCATTTTATTTCAGTCTACTACAGTGTATTCACTTTTTCAAATTTTCAAACAATTTCTTTTTTTTCTTTTCCATTTTTCTTTCTTTATCTTTTTTCTCTTTTTTGTTTCTTTTCTTTTTTCTTAAACACAGAAAATGAAAAAATTCATATTTCTTTTTAATTTTTATTAAAAATATTTTTCTATAATTTTTTCTACTATATTCTGTACTTTTATGTATTGTAGTCTACTTTAGTGTATTTATTTTTTCAAATTCTCAAACGATTTCCTTTTTTTTTCTTTTCTCTCCCCCCCTTTTATTCTTTTTGTTTGTTGTTTCTCTAATCTGTCAAACCACTTTCTACACTCATACCAAAACACACCTGGATCTAGCATCATCTATTCGATTTGGTGTAGGAGTGTTTTTAATTTTTAATTTTAATATTTTTTAATTTTAATTTTCTTAATTTCAATTTTTCTACCTCATTAATTCTTTTTCTCCCCTCAAAATGACAAAACAAAGGAATTCACCCCAAAAGAAAGAGCATGAAGAAATGACAGCCAGGGATTTAACCAACACAGACAAAAAGCAAGATGTCTGAACCAGAATTTAGAATCACGATAATAAGAATACTAGCTGGAGTCAAAAATAGATTAGAATCCCTTTCTGCAGAGATAAAACAAATGAAAAATAGCCAGAATGAAATTAAAAATAGCCAGAATGAAATTAAAAATGCTATAACTGAGCTGCAATCATGGATGGATGCAGCGGCAGCAAGGATGGACGAGGCAGAACAGAGAATCAGTGATATAGAGGAAAAACTTATAAAGAATAACGAAGGACACAAAAACAGAGATTAAGGCAAAAGAGCACGATTTAAGAATTAGAGAAATCAGTGACTCATTAAAAAGGAACAACATCAGAATCATAGGGATCCCAGAGGAGGAAGAGAAATAGGGATAGAAATGTTATGTGAGCAAATCATAGAGAAAAACTTTCCTAACCAGGGAAAGACACAGATATCGAACTCCAGGAAGCACAGACGACTCCCATTAGATTCAACAAAAAACCAACCATTAACAAAGCATATCATAGTCAAATACACAATATACTCAGGCAAGGAGAGAATCATGAAAGCAGCAAGGGAAAAAAAGTCCCTAACCTACAAGGGAAGACAGATCAGGTGTGCAGCATACCTATCCACAGAAACCTGGCAGACCAGAAAGGACTGGAAGGATATATTCAGTGTGCTGAACAGAAAAATATGCAGCCAAAAATTCTTTATCGAGCAAAGGCTGTCATTCAAAATAGAAGGAGAGATAAAAAGTTTCCCAGACAAACAAAAAGTAAATGAGTTTGTGACTACTAAACCAGCCTGCAAGAAATCTTAAGGGAGACTCTCTGAGGGGAGAAAAGGTAAATATATTTATATATATTTTATATATTTATATACATATATATATATATACATGTGTATATATGTGTATATACAGGTATATATATATATATATATATATATATATGCACCAAAAGAAACAAAAGATTAGAAAGGACCAGAGAAAACCACCAGAAACTCCAACTTTACAGCATCATAATGGCAATAAATTCATATCTTTCAGTACTCAGTCTAAATGTCAATGGACTCAATGCTCCAATCAAAAGACATTAGTATAACAGAATGGATAAGAAAACAAGATCCATCTATATGCTGTTTACAAGAGACGCACTTTAGACCTAAAGACACCTTCAGATTGAAAAAAAGGGATGGAGAACCATCTATCATGCTAATGGTCAAAAAAAGAAAGCCAGAATACCCATACTTATATCAGACAATCTAGACTTTAAAATAAAGACTGTATCAAAAGTTGCAGAAGGGCATTATATCATAATCAAGGGGTCTATCCACCAAGAAGACCTAACAATTGTAAACATTTATGTGCCAAATGTGGCAGCACCCAAATATATTAATCAATTAATCACAAACATGAAGAAACTCATCGATAGTAATACCATAATAGTAGGAGACTTCCAACTCACAGCAATGGACACATCATCTAATCAAAAAATCAACAAGAAAAAAATGGCTTTCAATGACACATTGGACCAGATGGACTTAATAGATATATTCAGAACATATCATCCTAAAGCAGCAAAATATACATTCTTCTCCAGTGCACATGGAAAGTTCTCCAGAATAGACCATACACTGGGACACAAATCAGCCCTAAGTAAGTACAAAAAGATCGAGATTATACCATGCATATTTTCAGACCACAATGCTATGAAACTCGAAATCAACCACAAGAAAAAATTTGGAAAGGTAACACATACTTGGAGAGTGAAGAACATCCACTAAAGAATGAATGGGCTAACCAATCAGTTAAAAAGGAAATTAAAAAGTATATGGAAGCCAATGAAAATGATAACACCACAACCCAAAACTTCTGGAACGCAGCAAAGGCAGTCATAAGAGGAAAGTATATAGCAATCCAGGCCTTCCTAAAGAAGGAAGAAGATACACAAGAAGGTCTCAGATACACAACCTAACCTTACACCTTAAAGAGCTGGAAAAAGATCAGCAAATAAAACACAAAACCGGCAGACGACAGGAAATAATAAAGAGTAGAGCAGAAATCAATGCTATCGAAACCAAAGAAACAGAACAGATCGATGAAACCAGAAGCTGGTTCTTTGACAGAATTAAGAAAATTGATAAACCACTAGCCACTTTGATCAAGAAGAAAAAGGAAAGGAGCCAAATAAATAAAACCAAGAATGAAAGAGGAAAGATCACAACCAACACAGCAGATATAAAAACAATAATAAGAATATTATGAGCAATTATATGCCAATAAAATGGGTAATCTGGAAGAAATGGACAAATTCCTAGAAACATATACACTACCAAAACTGAAGCAGGAAGAAATAGAAAATTTGAACAGACCCATAACCAGTAAGGAAATTGAATTAGTAATCAAAAATCTGCCAAAAACAAGAGTCCAGGGCCAGATGGCTTTCCAGGGGAATTCTGCCAAACATTTAAGGAAGAGTTAACACGTATTCTCTTGAAGCTGTTCCAAAAAATAGAAATGGAGGAAAACTTCCAAACTCTTTCTATGAAGCCAGCATTACCTTGATTCCAAAAGCAGACAGAGACCCCACTAAAAAGGGGAACTACAGACCAATTTCCCTGATGAGCATGGATGCAAAAATCCATAACAGCCGTAGTAGCCAACCGGATCCAACAATACATTTAAAAAATTATTCACCATGACCAAGTGGGATTTATACCTGGGATGCAGGGCTGGTTCAATATCCACAAAACAACATGATTCATCACATCAATAAAAGAAAGGACAAGAACCTTATGATCCTCTCAATAGATGCAGAGAAAGCATTTGACAAAATACAGCATGCTTTCTTGATAAAAACCCTCAAGAAAGTAGGGATAGAAGGATCATACCTCGAGATCATAAAAGCCATATATGAGCGACCCAATGCTAATATCATCCTCCATGGGGGAAAACTGACAGCTTTATCCCTAAGGTCAGGAACAAGACAGGGATGTCCACTCTCGCCACTGTTATTCAACATAGTATTGGAAGTCTTAGCCTCTGCAATCAGACAACACAAAGAAATAAAAGGCATCCAAATCAGCCACAAGGAGGTCAAACTTTCACTCTTCACAGGTGACTGATACTCTATATGGAAAACCCAAAAGATTCCACGAAAAACTGCTAGAATTGATTCATGAATTTAGCAAAGTTGCAGGATATAAAATCAACGCACAGAAATCGGTTGCATTCCTATACACCAACAATGAAGTGACAGAAAGAGAAATCAAGGAATTGATCCCATTTACAGTTGCACCAAAAACCATAAAATACCTAGGAATAAATCTAACCAAAGAGGTGAAAAATCTATACTATGAAAACTACAGAAAGCTTACGAAAGAGATTGAAGAAGACACAAAAAATGGAAAAGATTCCATGCTCCTAGATAGGAAGAACAAATATTGTGAAAATGTCGATACTACCCAAAGCAATTTACATATTCAAAGCAATCCGTATCAAAATAACACCAGCCTTCTTCACAGAGCTAGAACAAATAATCCTAAAATTTGTATGGAACCAGAAAAGACCCTGAATAGCCAAAGCAATCTTGAAAAAGAAAACCAAAGCAGGAGGCATCACAATCTCAGACATCAAGCTATACTACCAAGCTGTAATCATCAAGACAGTTTGGTACTGGCACAAGAACAGACACTCAAATCAATGGAACAGAATAGAGAACCCAGAAATGGACCCACAAACATATGGCCAACTAATCTTTGACAAAGCAGGAAAGAATATCCAATGGAATAAAGACAGTGTCTTCAGCAAATGATGCTGGGAAAACTGGACAGTGACATTCAGAAGAATGAACCTGGTCCACTTTCTTACACCATACACAAAAATAAACTCAAAACGGATGAAAGACCTCAATGTAAGACAGGAAGCCATCAAAATCCTTGAGGAGAAAGCAGGCAAAAACCTCTTTGACCTTGGCCGCAGCAACTTCTTACTCAACACGTCTCTGGAGGCAAGGGAAACCAAAGCAAAAATGAATACTGGGACCTCATCACAATTAAAATCTTCTGCACAGAAAAGGAAACTATCAGCAAAACTAAAAGGCAACTGACAAAATGGGAGAAGATATTTGCAAATGACATATCAGATAAAGGGTTAGTATCCAAAATCTATAAAAAACTTATCCAACTCAACACCCAAAAAACAAATAATCCAGTGAAGAAGTGGGCAAAAGACATAAATAGACACTTCTCCAAAGAAGCCATCCAGATGGCCAACTGACACATGAAAAAATGCTCCACATCATTCATCATCAGGGAAATATAAATCAAAACCACAATGAGATACCACCTGATACCTGTCAGAATGGCTAACATTAACAATTCAGGCAACAACAGATGTTAGCAAAGATGTGGAAAAAGAGGATCTCTTTTGCATTGTTGGTGGGAATGCAAGCTGGTGTAGCCACTCTGGAAAACAGTATGGATGTTTCTCAAAAAACTAAAAATAGAACTACCCTGCGACCCAGCAATTGCACTACTAGGCATTTATCCAAGGGATACAGGTGTGCTGTTTCAAAGGGACACATGCCCCGCCATGTTTATAGCAGCACTAGCAACAATAGCCAAAATACAGAGAGTCCAAATGTCCATCGGTGGACGAATGGATAAAGAAGAGGTGGTATATATATACAATAGAGTATTACTCGGCAATCAAAAAGAATTTAATCTTACCATTTGCAACTACATGGAAGGAACTGGAGGGTATTATGCTAAGTGAAATTAGTCAGAGAAAGACAAAAATCATATGACTTGACTCATATGAGGAATTTAAGAGACAAAACAGATGAACATAGGGAAGAGAAACAAAAATAATATAAAAACAGTGAGGGGACAAAACAGAAGAGACTCATAAATATGGAGAACAAACTGAGGGTTACTGGAGGGTGTGTGGGAGGAGGATGGGCTAAATGGATAATGGGCACTAAGGAATCTACTCCTGAAATCATTGCTGTACCATATGCTAACTAATTTGGATGTAAACTTAAACAATTTTTCTTAATAAAAAT
The DNA here is from genome assembly GCF_007474595.2 of Lynx canadensis. Classification (NCBI taxonomy): domain Eukaryota; kingdom Metazoa; phylum Chordata; class Mammalia; order Carnivora; family Felidae; genus Lynx; species Lynx canadensis. The sequence continues at coordinate 63,060,188 of NC_044312.2, forward strand.
AAATAAATAATAAATGAAAAAAAAAAAAGAATGAGGAAAAAGTCCTCTGTTCTCACTCTTCTTGTGACTCAGCCTCTGTGGGCCTAGCACGACATGGGCTTTCCTCCCTTAACCCTGAAACTTACCAGTGACACAACAGATGGAATCCTACTTAAGGAGTCAACTGCCTGTATCCAGTAACCAGAACCAGAGCTGCTTCCTTGGCTCTGAGGAAAAAATCTAGAAGGTTTTATGATCTGCAGTCAGTTCCTCACGTTGTTCCACCTCCTTTTCCAAACCATCTGAGAACAGTCTTAGTTTGGGTTACTGGGACCATGGGGCTGATGAGCTGGATCTCATAGGAACCTGAATCTCACTTTAACTTGTGGTGCTACTGGGTGCCACTAGTTGTGATGTGAGGGACAGGATTTGAAACTGACTTGAAATTCAAATCTATATCAATCTGCTCAACTTCATAGGCCATCCTCTTAAACATTATAACACTTTCAATATCCTGAAATGTTATATTGAACTATACTACTTCCTGTTTTTTATATTATCCTGAATTCAACTCTGCTGTTTAGTGTCTGCGTGGATTTGGGCAACTAATTTACACTATGCAAATCTCAGTCATTCACTAAATATTTACTTATTATCAAACATATGGCCAGCACTAGGATAGTCACAGGGATAAAAATGTGAACAAAGTAGTCAAGGTCATTGCCTTTATCAAGATTCCTTTACAGTAATCACATTACATTATATCAGTAGTTTCCCATTGCCTATAAAATGAAACTAGCTTTCTTAATACTGGCTACTCAACACTAAACATTAACTGGGTGGCTAGATCCATGTCAGTTTTCTTCCCCATTAATGTGGTGTCTCATACCATGTTTAGAATGTAGTAGAATCAACACATTTTTACCTAATTAGTGAAATCAAGGTCGTACATAATCTGACCCCTTTCTACCTCTCCAGTGTATTTAGAACCACTTTTCTGAGCAGGCAATTACTCCAGTCACAAACATTACTGAATATCTTTTGGGGTTTATGATGATTAAATTAATGTAAAACCGCTCAGATACATTCTGTGATTTTTTTTTCTCCTTTACCAAAGATAAAGGAAGGAATGTAAAGATTTCTGTTTAGGTTTTTTTTTTTTAATCATTTCTGTTTCTTTACTAATATTCTCATTTTCTTAATGCACTGTTAATCTAATTGTTTGGTTGTATGTCTATGTGTTCTTGTAGTTCACGGAACTTCTTTAAGAGGATTGTTCTGAATACTTTGTCAAACAGTTCATAGTGTAAGATCACTATTTTCTTAGGGTCAGTTATTGGAGCTTTATTAGATTTCTTTGGGATCCTAGTATCCTTGCATTGCTATCTGTGCATTGGAGTAAGCAATGTCCTTTCCATACTCTACAGGTTTGCTTCAGAAGGGTAAGACCTATACCAATCAGCTTAGCTTTCTGTACAGGACAGATCAGCTGGTAGCAACAGTGGCCAGGCAAGGCTAACTATTGTGATTGGGCGGATCCATTGTCCAGACTTTCCGGTTAGGTAGCCCACAGACTACCTAAATCTTCAACTGCTTCAACTCTTCAACCTGCTCCTCAACTGGGCAGAGTTACTGGCTGGGCTCCCTGCTTGGGCAAGGCCACAGGATATGCTCAATAATCAGTCAGGGTCATAGGCTAAGGGAGACAATAGGCTAGGCTCCAAGGCTAGACTAGGCCCAGGGTCACTGTTAGGTTATGCAGGACAGAGGCTATACTCAACAGTTTCACAGGTCTGCTGGCTTTCTGTTTGTTTAAAGTGGTTTTTTAAAATCATTTTTTAATCACCTTATCATTTTATCATTCTTTTTAAAATCTTTTTTTTTTTTTATCATTTAACCAGGACAAGACTTCCTGGTCATGCACTGGAACCTACACTCAACAGTGAGTGGGGCTATGGATTTGCTTCCCTGTCTGGATGGGGTCATAGAATAGACTCCAAGACTGGTAATGCCTATTGGTTGGGGTCCTAAATCAGGAAGAACTGCCAACTGAGCTCACTGCCAGATGGAGCTGAGCCATGAGCTCAGCTTTGCAGGTGGACTGACCACTGCCTGAGATCTCTACTCAGGTTCTCATTACAGCAGGAAGGCTGTCCTCCAGCATCTGAGCACTGGTTGCCAGAAAACTCTGCCCCCTTTTCCATCTCTGTCTGATGCCCAGTGATCAAGCCATGCAGATTAACTCATGATCCTTATGAGACAAGACCTGAGTGGGCCTCCCAGAAAGCATCCTGCAAAGTTGATGGAGCTGGATGTCCACACTGGGCTCTCCTTTCCCACTAGAGGAACTGGACAGGCCTTCTCAGAGCAGTGCTGTGCTGCCCTGGGAGAGAGGCAAAGCAGGCAAAGTGAAACCTCTACTCTTACTCTTCTAATGCAGTCTTTCTGGGTCTTTGTGGTCCAGGAGGATGCCTTGGGTTACGGGATTAATGGTGTCTTATCTATGATAGTTGCTAGTTGGTCTTCTTGTGAACGGGATTAAAGTCGAGCAACTTCTGTTGCCATCTTGATATCATCTCCCTTTCTGTTTTTCTTTGATAAGTGTTATTAGGGCTTTATCGATTTGATTGATCTTTGCAAAAAATTGACTTTAAAATTCCTTGATTTTCTTTATTTCTGTTTTCAATTTTATTGATCCAACTTTTTTTTTATTTTTTAATTTTTAAGTTTATTTATTTTGAGAGTATGTGTACACACACGCGCATGCGAATGAAGGAAGGACAGAGAGAGAGGGGGAGAGAAAGAATCCCAAGCAGGCTCCACACTGTCAGTGCAGAGACCACTGGGGCGCTGGATCCCAAGAACCACAAGATCATGACCCGACCCAAGATAAAGAGTCAGATGCTCAACCAACTGAGCCATCCGGGCACCCTGATCCTATCTTAATCTTAACTAATTCCTTACTCTTTTTTTACCTTAGGCTTAATTTATTTTCCTTTTTCTAAATTCTTGTCACCTTAGATAATTGATACTTAGTCTTTATTTTCTAATATAAGCATTTAAAAACATAATTTTTCCTCTATATTCTCTTTACCTGCATTCGCACAACTTTATTATATGTCATTATCAGTTAGTTTGAAATATTTTCTAACATTCTCTATAATTTCTTATTTGAGCCATGAATTATTTAGATATATGTTATTTAATTTCTAAGTGTTTGTGCTAGGAATTTATCCAAGGGATACAGGAGTGTTGATGCATAGGGGCACTTGTACACCAATGTTTATAGCAGCACTTTCAACAATAGCCAAATTATGGAAAGAGCCTAAATGCCCATCAACTGACGAATGGATAAAGATGTGGTTTATATATACAATGGAATACTACTGGGCAATGAGAAAGAATGAAATCTGGCCATTTGTAGCAATGTGGATGGAACTGGAGAGTATTATGATAAGAGAAATAAGTCAGACAGAGAAAGATATATGTTTTCACTCACATGTGGATCCTGAGAAACTTAACAGAAGTCCATGGAGGAGGGGAAGGGGGAAAAAATTTACAGAGAGGGAAGGAGGCAAACCATAAGATACTCAAATACTGAGAACAAGCTGAGGGTTGATGGGGGGTGGGGGAAAGGGGAAAGTGGGTGATGGGCATTGATGAGGGAACCTGTTGGGATGAGCACTGGATGTTGTATGGAAACCAATTTGACAATAAATTATATTTAATATAAATCATGAATGTAAATATAAAAAATGTCTATGTGTTTGGGGTTTTTCATGACATCTTATTATTATTGTTTTCTAATATAATTACATGTTGGTAAGAGAATATACTGTGTAATTTTTTTATTCTTTCAAAATTTATTCAGACATTATTTATGACCCAGTGCCAAGAAAGTGTCCTCTACCTCCTCACATTTCCCATCCCCCATGTAACATTTTCAACCTCACCCAAAGAACATGAAAAGAGTCATCTACTGCCTATTGGGGAAGAACTTTATTTCCTCCACTCCACTTCCAGAGCAAGGCTTTTCTTCCTCGCATCACAAGACGGAAGTAATAGGAGTGAAAGTTCCTGCTCTATCTTTCCCCCTCTCCTCTCCCTTGTTTTCTTTTCCATATGGGAAGAAGGATCACCAATACAATTGGACAGGAATGGTTGGGAGCAGTGGGTGGAGTTCATGCGTCTCAAACATAGGAAATATGTTCTGTCTGTTTTACTGCCAACCTGGAGGATCTGTAAGTACAGCAGTGGACTCTCTTTTGTTTTGTATCCAAGTATCATAAATTCACCTGGATAGAGCTTATGATGTCTTTCATGGACAGAATTCTGAAAGCAACCATTCTTTTTGCATTTTACATTCCACTATGGCTTCATCCAATTTATGGAGAGTCTACAATCCTCCTTGCAAATTACCGGGTATTTGCATTGGAACCAAATTTTCAAATAAAATCTCACCATATCTGAGCAAAGGGAGGGAGTGGTTGGAGTGTTAGGACCTAAAATTTAGGGAATGAAATTGATGGCCTCCTTTTTGTCCTCAGATCTCACCTTCATTTTCTAATCATGACTTACCAGAAAGCCAAGCATATGACATTTATTAGGTCCTAACTATTCTCACTTTAATCCCTCTTTAATTCCTTGTGGGCATTCTCCACTGCTAGAAATGCAGAGGGGATAAACAGTGAGAAATCTGCATTTTCCATCTTTAACAGCACTCCTGAGCTTTCTCCTCTCAGGGAGGCACTCTGTTTCTCTCAGGTGAGGAGCAGCTAATTCTTGGATGGAAAATCTGTCCCACTAGTCCTAAACAGAAAATCACATAAAAAATTAATAAAAGGAAAAAAAATTCACTGTGTGAAGTTTGTGCACTGGTTGAATCTAGTATCACAAATAATTATTGAGGATGTTTGTTATGCTGAGGAGTAGGTCAGACACTTGGAGTTGAAAAGTAAATTGGAGTCTAGTCTAACATGGGATATATACAACACAAGTAATGTTACAAAATTACACTGAAATTGTAATAGTTCTGATTCAAGATACTGGACTGACAACATGATTTACTCCCCCCTCCCCTCAAAGTTATCATACTTATTTATACCCACCCCCAAATCCTACCTGTGGGAATCACCAATTTGTTCTCGTTTCTGAGTTTTGTTTTTTTCAGATTTTACATACAGTATTTGTCTTTTACTGACATATTTCACTTTGCATAATGCCCTCAAGTTCCATCCACGTTGTTGGAAATGACTGATTTCCTTTTTTATGGCTGAATATTACTCTATTGTGTGGGTATATATACAACTATGTATATATACCACATTTTTGTTATTCATTCACAATATATACATACATCACAATATATATACATATATGATATACCACAATATATGTACTACAGTAATATACCATGTCTCACACACACACACACACACACACACACACACACACATACACATATATAACACTATATATCTCACATTTTTGTTATTTATTCATCTGTTGAGGAACACTTAGGCTATTTCCATTTCTTGGCTGTTATAAAATATGCTGCACATGTAACCTAAGGATGCAGATATCTCTTTGAGATAGTGATTTCACTTCCTTTGAATATACCTATAAGTGGGATTGCTGAAATATATGGCAGTTCTACTTTTATTGTTTTGAGGAACCTCTATGTTGCTTTCCACAGTAGCTGCACCAATTTACATTCCCACTAACAATCCACAAGAGTTTCTTTTCTCCACATCCTTGCCAACACTTGTTATCTCTTGTCTCTTGATGATAGCCATTTTAATAGATACGAGGTGATAGCTCATCGTGGTTTTGATTTGCATTTCCCTGATGATCAGCGATGCTGAGCACCTTTTCATGTACCTCTTGGACATTTGTATAACTTTTTTGGAAAAATGTCTATTCAGCACCTCTGCCCACTTATAATTGGACTGTTTGGCTTTTTGCTATTAAGTCATATAAGATCTTCATATAATTTGGATATTAACCCATCATCAGATATATGATTTGCAAATATTTTCTATATTCTATAGATTGTCCTTTCATTTTGTTGATGGCTTTCTTGCTATACAGAAGATTTTTAGTTAGTTTAATGTTCTACTACTTGTTTATTTTGGCCTTGGATGCTTTTTCTTAAGGTGTGAAATCCAAAAATTCTTTATGAAGACTGATGTCAAAAAGTTTACACCCTATGTCTCCTTCTGGGAGTTTTATGGTTTCAGGTTTTACATTCAGACCTAAATGGTCTTTAATCCATTTTGAGTTGACTATTGTGTATGGTGTAAGATAGGGATCCAGTTTCATTCTCCCACATGTGAATATCCAGTGCTCCCAACATTATATATTGAAGACATTATCCTTCTATCATTGCATATTTGTGACGACTTTATTATAATTAAATTATACATATATGCATGAGTTTATTTCTAGGAACTCTGATCTGTTCCACTGATCTGTGTGTCAGTTTTTATGTCAATACCATATTGTTTTGATTACTATAGCTCTGTGATGTAGTTTGAAATCTAATGACTAAAAAGACAAAAAAGTAAGAATAATTCAATAAAATTACTAGAATTTGGGGAATTGTTCTAGGGTTGGATCATACATTTTCAAATATTTCTGGAACTTATAAGTCAGATTGTATTAACTTTATAAATACCAGAATGAAGAAATCTGCAAACCAGTGTAGGTATGTATGTGTGGAGAGTAGACTATGAGTTAGGAAAAGGAATGGGTTACAGCTTGATACAGACCTGAGAATTGTTCTTATTAAGAGATTCAAGACATAACACAAGCTTGGAATCAATAGAACTGATAAATTGAAATATTAGAAATTGAAAGGAATCCTTTAGTGAACTGATGAGGGAATTGTTCTTGTATTGCCAGGGCAGCTGTGTCAGTACAGTCTTTTCTGCACAATATGTGACAAGAAATCTAAATCCAAAAAGCCAGTGCTAACATTAAGCTGAATGGCTATGAGTCTAAACATTTAAATATTTTCATAATATTGATAAATGTTTGGCACAGGTGAGCAAAGAAATCAGGGAAGGCACAAATAAACACTGCTAGGGATAAAATAGGGGATATACTATAACCACAGTAGAAAATAAAACAATAAGATATGATATGAATATTTTCTGATAGTAAACTTCAATGACAGCAAACAAACAGATACTTAGGCCAAAAAAAGGTTTAAAATCTTTCAAAAGGAAATTCTAAAAGACATCCTTCAAGCATAATACATATCCCATTTAGATGATCTGAGATTTAAAAAAAAAATCTACTTTTTAGCCTATAGGTTAGTCACCACCAGAAAGATTCTCCAAAATATAGTGGGGGTTTAACCCAGATACAAGTTTCTATCTCAGGTTTAAGTCAGGGTTGGTGGCCCAGACAGCTTCGGGAACACAGGCTCTTCTACAGTGTTGTTCTGCCATCTTCAGTACATTTTTCCATCTTGTGATCCAAGAAGCTCTTCAGATCCCACCATCATACCCACATCCCAAAAATCTACAAATAGTGTAAATGGGATGAGAGAACAAACAGCTACTTTGAATAAAACAAAGTAAACAAAGTACCTAAACAAAGTACCGCTAGAGCCAACATAGTTGTTTTCTAGTGAAGGGGATACAACATACACCACAGCCTGGGCTTCCTCAGGACAACTCACCAGAGTTCAAGTCCTGCACCTACAACCAATGTGATGAGAACACGTAATTGTTCCTACAATAAGAACTGATACAATTCCTCCCTAATTCACCCATGTGTGTGCACCAAACTGAAGACTTCATACTCAAGTCTCTGTACCTGAAAACTATTAGGAGTGAAATTTACCAAGAAAGGAGAAACTGGAACACTAACTCATCCATTCCCCCCTTTTGACCACTCTGGAGTCCATTGATAGAGCCCTCTCAACACCAGAGCATCCTACCTCAAAGCAGCAGTGACTTGCTTCCTCCAGAACAGAACAAAATGTGCTACCTTTTAGGAACACAAAAGAGTTTAAGCCAGATTTTAGGGCAACATCCAACAAACAGGATGCAATACACCAATTGTAACAATCTTCTTATAAGTTTTACCCAGTTCCTGTTACCAAAAAAGTGGGGACGGGGGTCTAACTGACATCATTCCATATCCACATTTCAGAAATAGAAATTCTTTCAAGTGCCAAAACTACATCTACATGTATTAATAAAGCTTTGTTTACCAGTATCAGACTCTAGCACATTTTGTAGTTATTAAATAATATTAATATATGGGTGTTTAGCTTTGTTAAATTAAGACTTACAAAACATACATACATTCAATACTGGTCTTATTCCTTCTTTACCCTAATAAAAATATGAATAAATTAAAAAGACTGACCTTTTTAAAAAGAAATGCACTCTACAATATACATTTCTTCCTTGAAAACAGTGTTTGTATCTCATTTTTCTAAGAACCCATTACCATGTCTCCCCACTTAGGTTAATTTAAATATGTGAGTAAGAGTCATACTGTAATAAAAAGATGTTTTCTGACATATTGGTAGTATCAAATGGTTAGAGACAGACTCTGTTGCTACATGGAAGCTGAGTGACCTAGAGCTCACAGCAATAACATTGAGGGTGTGAAGACACTCTAAAACTAAAAGAAGAGGCTGGGACTTCCCATTCCCTTACTCGATGATGTTCCACAATCATTGGGTGAAGGCAGAAAAAAATGGCGTGTCCAAAGATATATCTTTTCTCCACTTCTCAAGTCCCCTTGATAGAGGAATAGAGAAATGTTAGAATCAGAAGCAAAAGAAAAGATAAGAAAATAATAAAAAATCCAGCTATTCAGGGAGTCCAAACAGTGATGGAGCCAAGTGCCCAGGGGTGTTCTCTGCCATGAGATAGCAGGACTGGAAGGACCCCTCACTGTGCAATGGTCTCTACCCACATAGCTTAGACCAGCCATGGACTCCAGGCAGTACCTTTGACAGGAGCCTCAGAAAATAATAACTGGGATGTGTTCAGATCCATCCTTTTAGGGAGAATACCCTGAGTACTCGCTGGCGGATCTGCTGAGTCTTCACCCCATAGACAAGAGGATTGAGTGCAGGTGGCACGAGGAGGTAGAGTGTGGCCAGAAGAACATGGACATGATGGGGTACATGGTGGCCAAAGCGGTGAGTGAGGAAAGAGAACATTCCAGGAACATAGAAGATCAGGATGACACAAATGTGAGACCCACATGTGCTAAAGGCCTTAAGTCGGGCCTCACCCCCCGGTACTTTCAGCACTGTCTGGAGGATGAAGGCATAGGAAATACCAATGGCCACGACATCTAGCCCAACCACAAGCAGGGCCACTGCCAACCCATAAGCTCGGTTCACTGTGGTTTCTGAGCAGGCAAGTTTCACCACAGCCATATGTTCACAATAGGCATGGCCTATGACGGTGGCCTGGCAGAAGATAAGTCTCTGCAACAGGATAGGGAAGGGGAGGAGGAGGAGTAACCCCCGTACCAGCACTGCCATTCCAATGCGCCCTATGATCCCTGGATGCAAGATGGTGGAATGGTGCAGAGGGTGACAAATGGCTACATAGCGATCCAGAGCCATGGCCACAAGCACACCTGACTCCATGGAAGAGAACGCATGGATGAAGAACATTTGGGTCAGGCAGACAGTGTACCCAATCTCATGGGCATGAACCAGGAGCACTGCAAGGGTTTTGGGTGCAGTGGAGGACGCCAGCACCAGGTCAATGCCAGAGAGCATGGCCAGAAAGAGGTACATAGGCTGGTGCAAGGATGGGTCAGTCCAGATGATAAAGATGATGGTGACATTGCCCATTACAGCAAAGAGATAAAGGACACTCAGCGGCATTGCTATCCAGTGCTGGCTTTCCTCTAAACCGGGGATGCCCATCAGGAAAAAAGAAGGCTGCTGTAGCCTCCAGCTGGAATTACTAAGGACCATCGTCAATGGCTTAGAGAAGGAAGAGAGAAAAGAAACAAAAATCATGATTTCTCCATTGCTGGGGGGTTATCACAGTGTCTACCTCTGGCTACCACCTTCATGAGAAGACAGAACCTGAAAGTGAAACACAAAAGAATAAAGTGAGATACAGAGAATCCCCTGTTCTTGAGATAATGTTTTTAAGGTGAGACATCCACATGCCTGAATTAAGATAGGTCTACTTTCATTTACAGGTAAGAGTAATCATGCTGCTTAGAGATGTCTAAACTACCATTCATTGACTTCTAATTTGGAATGTCCACTTGAATGGATCCTCTATATCACCTCTTGCCATTACTGAACACAATAAATCAATCTGTTATTTTTTTAAGTATTTTTTTAAGTATTTTTTTAAGTATTTTTTTAAGTATTTTTTTCCCTCAGTTTCCATGACACAGCACTCTACTGTGTTCCTCCTATGTCCTCCATCCCAACACCTTCTCCATCTATCTATCCACTATATGTTATTGATTCCAGGGCTTCATCTTCTACTCCCTTCCCAGTTCTGTACATTTTCTCTGATTGAGTTCATGATTTACAATATTTTAATCATATATACTTTATTTTCTTCCAAATCTAGGTTTCTAATTCAAATACCTTTCTGAAATGCAAATTCACTTTCCATTTGCTTACTAAATATTTATACGACACATACAACATATTCAAGACTGAATTAACTCTACTTTCAGAAACCTGAAATGGTCCTTATTCATTCTTATCTCTCATCCCTTTTACCTTTTCACAGTTCCTGCTGACTAAATGTTTAACTCCTTAATATTCACTCATTCTTCTCAACCCCAGTATCACTGACTAGTGCACACTCGTAACTTTTATCACCTGGAATATTTCCTTAGATCTCTTTGACTTTGATTTCATACCCTTCAAACCAGTCTCCACTCTGTAGTCAGAGGGTTTTTCCTAACATGCAGATGTCATCTTGTCACTTCTGAGGTTAAAATCCTTAGTCCATTTAATCCATGAAATAAAATCACACATTTCAAACTAGTATACAAAGTTTTCAAAGGTTAACTCATATACATTATCTTAAATCAATTATAGTTAGCATTATTATTAACATTTATAAGAAAAGATTATTGAATATGAGATCAGTGGCCTCTTTCCTTTTTACTTGTCCACATGGATCTGTTTCTTTATCTCAAATTTCTGCTATATCTATCTCTTACCACAAAGTAATTCAGTGTTTCTGAAACCCCCATATTAGCAAGTAGTACCAATTAAATAAGTGTTCTGTTTAACTTTCCCAATGTGACTCACTTCTTGGGCATTAAAATTAAAAACTTGATATTGGGTGTGTTTGCATATATGTTTGTCTTAAAAGACAGACACAGTCTAAAAAATAATTATATTTTTCCACCAAAAGGAAAGGTTCACATGTATATGTATATATAAAAAGAGTTATGAAAGACTCAGCTCCTTCAGATTATTCATCTACAGATCACTCTGAGTATCTTTCTTATGAACCAGTGAGGACTACAGTATTGTTCCAAACTTTTGAACATGGCAGCTACAAAATCTGAAATGCCAGATGGACACTTAACTCTCAGTCTTTGTTTTCCTTTCAGATTCAAGTCCACTTATAAATCCAAGTAAGAGTAACTAACATATTTTTATCCAGACCTCCAGAAGAGGTTAATTACAAAAATTCACATTTCAGTGCTTAACATTCTACATAGTAAGAAACTTAAGTCTTTTCTTAACTACACCCGTTCCACTGCAGGTTTTAGCCTACGTCTCATTTTTCACTGGAGGAGTCAGAGAACAGCTGTGCACTTGTGAAAGGTCACCCATCATTTTGATAGGAGCAGTGTCAGCAGAGCAGTGGAGGATAAAGACAAATACAGTGGGTAAGAGAGAGAAGCAGACCCACAGGTGCCTGAGTACAATCTGCCTTTTTATGTTGTGTGATTTGTCAATCTGGAGGGACAGGCTGTTTTTTAAAAATTAATTGCTGAGGTCAACAAGAGATCCCCCAGTGATTCTTAGAGAAAAAGCAGACTGAACTTTATTCCCAAGAACCTAAGTGAAGATATATTTAGCTCTCTGACCAGGAAGCAGAGGACAATTAGCAAAGAAATGAAGTGTAAATTCCTATTTATTCATATAAATTCAGTCCAAGCAACCTATCATCCATGAAGCTATACCCAAATTCTGTAAGGCAGCATGGCATATCTCTGTTTCTTTCCTATCAAATCACTTCACTGCTGTGTCATGGCATTAACTCCCTTGCACTGGAAAACACATCAGTGTGTCAGTCCTTGAGGAGCAGGGACTATGCCTTGCTTAGGGCAGCAGTCCCAGGGCAAGTTCCAGAAGTGCCAGAATCTAACTGGTACTCAGTAATGTTTGCTTAATAAATGTCTCTATGATTACATTACAAATAAATAGATGAATATCTAAAACATCCAGGAATCACAGGAACTTGACAAAACAGACAAAAACTGGAGAGATAGTGGTTATTGGCATACTATAGTGGATATCTGTGAGGGATGAGCTGATTGGGCTTCAATGCTCCTCACCTAAAGTGATATCCTGGGTGCTTCATAGCAGAAGGAACCCAGCTGAATCTCTCTGCCAGAAGGGGGTATAACCAAATCCCAGGTGTGTGTCAGAATTGAGGGACTCCTGTGGTCACATCTGGTCACCTCTGCCACTGTCTCTGTCACTGCAGACAGGGAGGGCTGGCATCCCTCTGCGGGCTGTGGCCTGTCCCTGTTTCCTTAATCTCCTCTGTAGTGGCATGGACTTTATGATAGTGGTAAAAGGGAGATGCAAGGACACAGAGATTATGGGAGATCACAGAAACAGTGGGTTCACAATGATGACTTACTAGGAGAGGGAGAAATAGAAATCAAACCATCAGTGTCAGAGTTCAGGTGTCAAACCCAAGATGCATAAATAATCAGTAAAATATGTCTGGTACAGGGATGCTGTTCTCCTGATCTCTGGGCTGTTTTTGAGGATGCATAATTCACAGTCTTGATTCAGGGTTGAGGGAAACTCAGCAACTTGGAGAGAGCTTAGAAAAAGGATAAAATTGCCAGACTCAAAAGTTCCATTATGGTCCTCTCTGCTCAGCTGCAAAAATATCCTGAATCCCCAGTTTAGTCTCCATGATGATTGTCTGCCCTAGCACAGGAGTAACAGTGATAAAGGGGATTTTATATTCAGAAGGGTTATGCAGCAATCTCTGGATACCAAAGAGGAAACCAAACATATCACTCAGGTCAGGAAGATAAAGATTTCCAGGATGACTCCTTCCAGCTCTGGCAAGACTTGGGTAAAGAAGGTAATTAGCTATGTCTACATATATCATATATGATGATCAGAATGTCAAGCTAGGATGCTAAAGTACTCTGTGCATGATCATGAAGATTTAACTATGGCATTGGTAAGTATGGGCAAACTCAAAGGCTACCTTATAGTAATGTATGGTCTGAAGGTGAGAAGCTAAGGGGAATGGGACTAAGAGGGTTAGTTTTAAGAAGTCAGACCTGGGGAGAACAGCTACTCTGAGGCAAAAGGAAATAAACTTAAGAAGCGCCTGGGTAGCTCGGTCAGTTAAGCGACTTTGGTTTCGGCTCAGGTCATGATCTCGTGGTTTGTGAATTCAAGCCTCATGTTGGGCTCTGCACTGACAGTGTGAAGCCTGCTTGGGATGGACTCTCTCTCTCTCCCTCTCTGTCCCTCCTTCACACTCTCTGTCTCAAAATAAATAAATAAACTTTAAGAAAAGGAAATAAACTTAGGAAAACTAAGAGGCATCAATCCAGATGCAGTGAAACACTCAGCCATAGTAGCCAACCAAGAAATAGCTCCTATCACAAGGGCTATGAGAAAGGCAGAGAAGTCAGCTGTCAATAGTCTTCCTCAAAACTGTAAGCCCCACATGTGACCTCATATTCCACACCTGAAATCTAAAACACTTAAACACTGAGACATAATCATAGCACTATGGAACACTTTTCCTTCCCCCACACCCCACCACCACATTACTAAGGTCTATATAAAGTTTTTTCGGTTGTGGTTGTTTTGGGGTTTTTTTTTGTTTTTTGTTCTGTTTGTTTTGTTTTTTGCCTAATACCTCATGTCCAGCTGTCAACAAAAAATTACAAGGTATATAAAAGGCAAAATACAATTGAAAAAGATAAACCGCAAGACCAGACATGGCAGGGTATTTGGAATTATCAGGCTGGGGATTTTAAACAATTATGAGTAACAGGCCAAGGACTCTAATGGACAAAGTAGACATCATGAAAGAGCAGAGGGGCAATGTAAGCAGAGAAATAGAAATACTAAGATGAAAACAAAAATAAATGCTAGAAATTAAAAACAACAACACTGTAACAGAAAGAATGACTTTGACAGGCTTATTAGTAGATTGGATATGGCAGAGGAAAGAGTCTCTGAGCTTGAGAATAGATCAATAGAATTCTCAAAAACTGAAAAGCAAAAAGAATGAAGACTGAAATAACCAGAAAAGACATCCAATGACTATGGAACAACCACAAAAGGTGTAACATACACATAATGGTATTCCAAGAAGAAAGAAAGGAATATTTGAAACAATAATGACAGTATTTCCCCCAAATGAATGTCAGACGCCAAACCACATCCAGGAAGCTCAGAAAACACCAAACAGGATAAATACTGCCCCCCCCCAAAAAGGCCTACATCTAGGCATATCATTTTCAAGATACCAAAAATCAAAGATAAAGAAAAAATAATGAAGGAAGCTAGAGGGGGTAAAACACCCTACCTATAGGGAAACAAAGATAAGAATTACACCTGACTTCACATCAGAAGATATGCAAGAAAGCAAAGGGAGAAGTGAAATATTTAAGCAGGTGAGAGACAGAAAACAACAACCCAGAATTCTCTACCCTGTGAAATTATCCTTCAAAAGTGAAGGAGAAATAAAGGTTTTCTCAGACAAGCAAAAATCTCACTGGGTATGGCACCTTACAAAGAACCACACATCTCTATCCCACAGGTTGTTGCAATGTAACATTGACAATTCCTCACGAGTAATTCTTATTAAACTCCCTCTTGAATCTGAGCTGGACTTAGTGATCCACTGACAATCAACAGAATGTGACAGAAGTCCAGGCCAGAAAAAGCCGAGAAGCATCCACCTGCATGTCTTGGCATTTTTCCTCTCTGTATGCTCACTTCAGGAAGCTCTCTCTTACAATCCAGCTGCCATGCAATGAGAAGTCTAAACCATATGAAGAAGCTTTGGGGAGGTCCTCTAGTCAACATTCCAAACTAAGCCCAGTCTTAAAATCATGTCAACCCAGGAGCAGATATGTGAGTCAAGATGCCTTCCACTGATTCCAGCCCATAGCTATTCAATTATCCCCACCTGTTTGAGTAGAAGAAAGCCACTGCACTCCACTCCACTGTATTCTTTTTGAATTCCTGACCCACAAAACCTGTGAGAGTGATAAAATAGATGTTATTTTATGCCACTATGTATATGATTGTTCGTTAAAAAGAATAGATAACAAGAAAGCTGGATTTTACTGAAATAATTTGGGGGTTTACTTCTGATTCATTATTGATGATTTTTTAAAGCATATCACTTTTATTTAAAAAATGTTTTTGAATTTTTAATATAGTTTACAACTCAGTTGGAAAATTCATTTCTATTTGACTGTAAATCTTCACTAAATCATTTGTTCACACCAAATTCCAGTATGTTTTGTTCCTCCAATATATACTATTCTGGTTATAATCAGGGGAGACAAACCACATGATAATTTAAACAGGGAAAGTTTATATAAATAATTTTCAACTGTAACAAGGATTGGATTATCAAGAGATTGGCTAGTAATGAGAGAGAGCTCTAAAGAATATAGCAATAGCAGATGTAAGGAACAGCCCCTACCACTAGAGACAAGAAAGATTGCCCAGGAAGACCCACCTTGAGCTGAGAATCAGGCCCTGTTGGAGAGGGCACAAGATGATACACCAAACAGAAAAGAAGTTGTTGTGATGATATGTCAGTTGAAATTGCTGGAAATCCACAATCTAGGGTGTTGAGGACAGTTGTTCACAAGAAGGTACCTCACCAAATGCTCTGTCATAAACCCACCCCAGGAAGATGGTGCAGGAAGCACCTGACCACTGGGTACTTGTAGCTGCCAAGCACCACAGGAGCTGGGTGCTTGGGAAGATGTGTAGGGCCTGGGCACTAAAGAAGCTGTGCATGCTGCAGCAAAGCCTTCTAGACAAGCATGTAACAACCAGAAAGTAAAACCCTTTCTGGTTACCTCAGTGAAATAGAATACTAAGGAACCACAGGAGCTTATCCCCCAACAACAACAGAAAATAAACGATCACAAACTGTTACAATCAACTTTATCAGAACCCTGGAAACTAGTCAAAGATTTGCAGAAACGAGGTGACATTTAATCAAGAAAAAGTTGACTGAATCTCAGCAAGAGAACTCGGTGATATTTTAACTCACCCCGGCCTGATTCCTCCCTCTTTAGTTCAGCAGTGGTCTTAAAAATGGCAGCTCATGTTCCTCATGGGAGGGTCCATGGTGCTGGAAGAAGCAGAGCAGACATTGCTCTCAAAGAATTATAGTTGTTTATTTTGACCCGTCTTGTGATTTCTTGAAGGACAGGTGCAAAGAGGTTGCTTTTATTTCACATAACTCAGAACTGTCCCAGGATAGGGTGGTGGTTACTTATGACCATTTGTCAAAATCATTTAAAGACAAATGGAGTAGCCTCTGCCACCTGAGAGAAGAAATTATAGCTGGAGAAACCACAGATTTACCAAAAACATTAGAGGAAAGGCCGGGGAGTGAGATATCTCACTGGAATAGGTGCTTACTTTGAAAAGCTTCCATATATTCCTGGGACATGTCAAACATGTCCAGGGCTGAGTGCATATTCAGAAAAGACTGTAAAACGCCCTTAACTCTTATCTTGGCTGACCTTCAGTCTCTGTACAGCAGAAAACCAATATTACAGTAGCAGTATAAAGTGCCTAGTTGACTGTTGAAGGCATACTTCAACACACACATAGACCCCACCTGCAAAGAATGGAGTATTTTCATTCCAGGCAATTAAAGAAAATTCTGTTAAATCACTAGCTGACCACTAAACTAATCAACAGAGACTTCAGTAACCACAAACAACAAAAAATATAGATTTATAAATTTTATCTGGAATCACTAAAGAGCCAACAGTTCTGCCACAAGGAGTCACTGCTTAGTGTCCTTTCATTTCATCCTGAAGGACTCATTTCATCCTAAAGGCCACACAAACCCCAGGGAGGGGGAGAATTTGAATTCCAGAGTCGTTTCATTATAATACTCAAAATGTCCACATTTAACCAAAAATTATGATGTATCCAAAGAAATATTCTCAAGATCCACATAAGAGTGAAACCATATGGTATCTGTCTTTCTCTGTATGGCTTATTTCACTTAACAGAAACCCATAGGGGAGGGGAAGGAAAAAAAAAAAAGAGGTTAGAGTGGGAGAGAGCCAAAGCATAAGAGACTCTTAAAAACTGAGAACAAACTGAGGGTTGATGGGGGGGTGGGAGGGAGGGGAGGGTGGGTGATGGGTATTGAGGAGGGCACCTTTTGGGATGAGCACTGGGTGTTGTATGGAAACCAATTTGACAATAAATTTCATATATTAAAAAAAAGAAATAATAAGTATATCTCATACATAGGCATAAAAAAAGACTTAATAGAAACTGTCTTCTTTTAAGTTTATTTATTTATTTTTGAGAGAGAGAGAGAGAGAAGGGAATGGGAAAAGAGAGAGGGGGAGAGAGAGAATCAAAAGCAGGCTCTGTACCATCAGCATGGAGACTGACACAGGGCTCGAACTCATGAATAGCAAGATCATGATCTAAGCCAAAATCAAGAGTCAGATGCTTAACCAAGTGAACCACCTAGGTGCCCTAAGAGAAACTGTCTTAAATATGCTCAATGAGCAAACGAAAACCATGAACAAAAACTAGAGCAAACCAATATTTGTCTCACCAAATCAAGAATATCAATTAAAAAAGAGAAATTATAAAAAGAGACCAAATAAAAATTCTGGACTTGAAAAGTACAATAACTAAAATAAAAATTCACTAGAGGGGTGCAATGGCAGATGTAAACAGGCATAATTTAGTAAATTGAATACAAGTCCATTGAGATTAACCAAAATGAGAAGCAGAAAAATAGAATGACAAAAAGTGAACAGAACCTAAAAGAACTGTAGGGTGCCAATAAATCACATTAACACAAACATAATGGGAATGCCAGAGAAGAAAAAAGAAAAATTAAGAATATTTGAAGAAATAGTCACAGCAAACTTCCCAAATTGGATGAAAGATTCGAATCTATACATTCAAGAGCTCAATAAATTTTTGTAGGATAAACTCAACAAGATCCACATTGAGACATATTATAATCAAACTTCGGAAAGACAAGGAAAAAGGATCCCAATGGTAGCAAGAGAAAAGTCATAAGAGAGCCTCAATAATATTAACAGCTGATTTCTCATCAGAAATCATGAAGACTAGAAGTCAGTGGGATGGCAAATTAAAAGTTCTGAAAGAAAAATGTCAAGCAAGAGTTCTGTATCTGGTAAAGCAATCCTCAACAATAAAGGGAAAATTAAAATATAACCAGCCAACTACCAACAAAACAAAAACAGAGTTCATAGCTAGAAGAACTATTCTACCAAAAAAATCCAAAAGGAGTCCTTTAGGATGACATAAAAGGACTCTAAACAGTAACTCAAATCCATACAAAGAAATAAAGAACAGCCTTGGTCTGGCCAGCAGGCATGAGGTAGGACAGAGGGCCAGTCCACTGAAATACAAAGGGAGGAGCCTGAGCCACTGCTGCCAGAGAAAAGCATGTGTACAACCTGAGCCATGAAAACAAAGATGGCCACCAAATCATGCCCCGATTGCAACCAACATGCTCCTGTTGTATGTAAATCTTGTCCTTGTGGTTATGCATTCGTTAATAGGAAACTTCTAAAAACAAATCACTAAGAGAAATCATCATCTTTTCAGATGTGAACATTACCGTATCTTTGAAAGATTTCTCAATACTTTTTTATCTGATCTTAAACTAGGATTTCATGCACCCATAGGAAGTAGAAACATCAAGTCTGTCTTTAGAGAAGGCTCTGTTAGTAAAAGGACTATACTTAGTGGCTTGAAATTTTTGTTCTGGGATGTGAGTCTGCAAAATGAGCTTCAAGGGAGACCCATATCTGTTTTAAATGAAGACCAGTTGAAAGCCATGGTGGAAACTTACTCCCAAACAGCAATTCAAGGCCTTACAGCAGACTTCAGAATTTCTGCTATCCAGCTTCTGGCTGCCATAGGAAATGTGAAAACACTGGACAACTAGGTAGGTATCACACCACAATGGATGATCACAAACAGATGATAGGAGAAGTACTTATCTCTCTTTTTTTTTAAGTTTATTTATTTATTTTGAGAGAGATAGAGAGATCACAAGCAGGGGAGGGGTAGAGAGAGAAGAAGAGAATATCAAGCAGGCTCTGTACTGTCAGCGTGCAGCCCCAAGCAGCGCTCAAACTCACAAACCCTGAGATCATGACCTGAGTCGATGAAATCAAGAGTCAGACACTTAACTAACTGAGCCACTCAGCCACCCCAAGATCTCTTAGTCTTAAAAGAGCAGAGACCTATCTTGAAGAGAATCATGGGCTTTGACAAAAAATAAAATTGAAAGAAATCTGGACAACAGTCGGATGTTGATGAAGTTTCCAGATATGTGTTATAGCCATCATTGCAAACAAAAAAGTGTCCAGTAATGTATGGTGGCCTGCAAAAAGAGCATTTCATTACTGCTTTCTAAACCAGCTTAAACTAATTTCTTATTGTCAAGAAATTGAAGTTACATATCAAAAAATGTTTTATAAGCACTCTGCTTTGGTTAGGAGACATGGACCTATACTTCTTCATGACATTTCACTACAGACTTCACAAAATCACCATAGTAAAGTTAACTGAATTGGGCTAAAAATTTCTGCCACATTCCTAATACTCACTGGAACTTTTTTTCAGTGGATTACCACTTTTTTTTGTCATTTGGATCTCTTTATACAAAACAGAACATTCTCTAGGTGCCTGGGTGGCTCAGTCAGTTAAGCATCTGACTCTTGATTTTGGTTCAGGTCATGATCTCACAGTTTGAGAGTTTGAGCCCACATTACGCTCCTCACTCAAAGTGCAGAGCATGCTTGGAATTCTCTTGTTCTCTCTGCCCCTTTGCTGCGTATGCATGCACACAAGTGGATGCTCTCTCCCTCTTTCACAAAATAAATAAACTTAAAAAAAAAAAGAAAGAAACAGAACATTCTCCAATTGAGAAGCAGCAATTGGAGAATTTGAATAAATTTTAGCAATGTTTAATTAATAAATATGGTATATACTATTTAATATTTGGAGAAATTTATCATTTAGGGAAAATGTTTAATGCTAATTGTACATAGTTTGGTAGAATGAAGCTTTTCTTTTTCGAAAGAAAGAAAGAAAGAAAATATAAGAAGGAAGGAAGGAAGGAGGGAAGGGAGGGAAGGGAGGAAGAAAAAGGAAAGAAAGAAAGAAAGAAAGAAAGAAAGAAAGAAAGAAAGAAAGAAAGAAAAAAAAAGAAAAAGAAAGGAGGGAAGGAAGGAAGGAAGGAAGGAAGGAAGGAAGGAAGGAAGGACACAAATAAGTTTACAACATAGGTAAATATAAAAGACAATAATGTTCAACATCACTAATCACCAGGGAAATGCAAGTCAAAACCACATGAGATACCACCTTACACCTGTTAGAATGACTAAAATCAAAAACCCAAGAAACAAGTATTGGTGAGGATGTGTAGAAAAAGGAACCCTCATGCACTGTTGGTAAGAACACAAACGGATGTAGCCGCTGTGGAAAACAGTATGAAGGTTTCTCTAAAAATCAAAAATGGAATTACTATATGATCCAGTAATTCCACTACTGGGTATTTACCCAATGAATATGAAAAAACTAATTCAAAAAAATATATGCACCCCTATGTTTACTGAAGCTTTATTTATAATAGACAAATTATGGACACATCAGAGTGTCCATGGATAAATGAATGGATAAAGAAGATATGGTATAAATATACAATGGAATATCACTCAGCCATAAAAAATAATGAAATCTTGCCATTTGCAGCAACATGGATGGATCTAGAGAGTATAATGCTAAGTGAAATAATCCAGTCAGAAAAAAGATATATACCATGTGATTTCAATCATATGTAGATTTTAAGAAACAAATCAAAGGGAAAAAAAGAGAGAGATAAACAAAAAAACAGACTCTTAACTAGAGAAAATAAACCGATGGTTACCAGAGAGGAGGTGGGTGAAGGACGGGTAAAATAGGTGAAGGAGATTAAGAGTACACTTATTGTGATGAGCACTGAGTAATATATGGAATTGCTGAATCACTGTATTGTACATCTGAAATTAATGTAACATTATGTATGTATGTATGGTAACTACAACAGACTTAATTTTTTAGTTTTATAAAAAGGCAATTATATATTTTAGTAAATACCTTTTTTCTATATGATTTAAAGTACAACTACCAAACAAAATTCTACATTTATGTTGAGGGACTGACATAAAGATGTAATTTGTGACAATAACAAGATAAGGGGAATGAAGCTATAAAAAAGCAAAGTATTTTTAATATTATTGAAACTAAACTGATATTAATTCAAACCAAATTATTATAAATTAAGGTGTTAAATGTAATCCCCAGGGAAAAACTACAAAAATAAACAAAAAAATATACAATAGAAGAAGAAGGAAAAAAGAAAGGAGAAGAGAATCAAAGCAGTATACTCTAAAATATTTATGTCACACACAGAATTGAGAAATCCAGGCATACAAAAGATATAAGATATGTAGAAGACAACTAGAAAAATGGCAGAGGTCCTTCATTATCAGTAATGACTTTAGCTAGACTAGCAGGCAGAAATTGGCAGAAATTGGTTTTTAAAACCAAAAACACAAGTAAATTGAAAGTGAAAGAACAGGAAAAGATAATCCATGCAAATAGTAACCAAAAGAAAGCTATGATATATATTAGTATACTTAATATAAGAATAGACTTTAGGCCAAAAAAAAAAAAAGCTATGTGAGATATAAAATAATGGCAAAAGGTAAGTCCATCGAGTAACTATGACAATAATGCATATACATCCACCAAACAACAGAGCCTCAAAATATAAGAAGCAAAAATTGACAGAATTGAAGGGAGAAGTAAAGAGTTCAACAATACTTGGGGATTTCAACAATCACTTCAATAATGGATAGAACAACTATACATAAGATAAATAAGAAAATAGAAAACTGGAATAACATTATAAGCCAACTAGACCTAATGGGTATATATAGAACATCCAACCCAGTAAGAGCAAAATGCACATTCTTTTTAAGGGCACATGGAACATTCTCCAGAACAGGTCATATGTTAGCCCACAAAACAAGAGTAAATAAATTTAAAAAGACTGAAATCATGCAAATTATCTCCTCTAATCACAATGGAATAAAATTAGAATTCAATAATAGAAAGAAACCCAGAAATTTAAAAGGGTGTGAAAATTAAGTGACACACTTCTTTAAAAATTTGGGTCAAAGAGAAAATCAAATAGAAAATACTTGATAAGAATAGAAATGAACACACACCATACCAAAACTTATGGGATAGAGCAAACACATTCCTCAAAACTTATACCTATAACACCTACATTGAAAAATAAAATAAATTTCAAATCAAAA
Source organism: Lynx canadensis (assembly GCF_007474595.2). Taxonomy (NCBI): domain Eukaryota; kingdom Metazoa; phylum Chordata; class Mammalia; order Carnivora; family Felidae; genus Lynx; species Lynx canadensis. The sequence continues at coordinate 63,083,003 of NC_044312.2, forward strand.
ACATAACTTTCCTGCTTAAGTAACTAGGAAAAGAACAGCAAACTAAACACAAAGCAAGAAGAAAGATGGAAAAACCAAAGATCACAATAAGATAAGTGAAACAGAGAATAGAAAAGAATAAAGAAAATCAACAAAACCAAGACTTCGTTCTTCGAAAAGATCAACAAAATTGACAAGCCTTTAGCTGGACTGACTATAACAATTAGGCAACAAAATTACATAAAAAGGATCCAAATAAAAAAGGAAGAAGTGAAACTCTCTATTCACAGATGACATGATCTTATATATAGAAAATCCTAAAGAATACACCAAAAAAAAAAAATCATTAGAGCTAATGAATTCAGAAATGTTGCAGGATACAAAAAAAAAAGTTGTATTTGTACACATGAGCAAAGAACAATTCAAACATAGAATAAGAAATACTTCCATTTACAATACCACCAAAAATTATAAAATACTTAGGAATAAATTTAACCAAGGAGGTGCAAGCCTTGCTCAATGAAAACTACAAAGCATTTCTAACAAAAATTAAAGTAGAACTAAATGAATAGGAAGACGTCTGTGTTCATAACTCAAGACTTAATATGGTTCACAAGGCAATACTCCCCAAATTCATCTACAGATTCAAAATAACCCCTAGCAAAACACAAATTGCTTTTTTTTTCTTGAAGAAATGGACAAGCTGATCATAAAATTCATGTGGAATTTCAAGGGACCTTGAATCAAAACAATCATGGAAAAAAATCAAAGTTGGAGCATTCACACTTCACAATTTCAAAATCAACCTCGAAGAAAAGTAATCAAAACAAAGTTGTATTGACATAAAGGCAGACAAATAGTTGGATGCAGAATTGAGAGTTCAGAAATAAACTTGTATGTTCATGGTCAACTGATTTTCAATAAGGCTTGTGATATCATTCAATGAGAATATAATACTCTTTTCAACAAATTGTACTGGGACCACTGAATACCTATGTGCAAAGACAGAAGTTGGACCCTTCAACACGCCATACACAAAAATTAACTTAAGATGAGTCACAAACCTAAATATCAAAACTAAAACTACCAACATCCTAGAAGAAAATGTACAAGTAAATCCTCATGATCTTTGTTTAGGCAAAGCCTTCCTAGCTAACACACCAAAAGCACAGGACAAGGGTTGGGGGGAGGGGAGACAAATAGAAAAATTGGACTTGATCATTTTAGAAATGTTTGTGCTTCGAAGGATATCATCAGTATATTATATATAGGATCCTGGGAAGATGGTGGCACCTCACCTGCGGTCCTTGGGCCCGTAGGTCACTGAGCGACCCGCAGCCAGGCCACGGCTGGGGAGGCAGCGTGACCTCTGCTTGGCAGTTCATACCTTCTAACAAGCTATTTGAAAAACTAAAAAAAGGAGGACAGCCAGGACCCAATCCTGGAGAGATGGCGGTGTAGGAGGACGCTAGGCTCACCGCGTGTCCTGCTGATCACTTAGATTCCACCTACACCTGCCTAAATAACCCAGAAAACCACCAGAAGACTAGCAGAACAGAGTCTCCAGAGCCAAGCACAGACGAGAGGCCCACGGAAGAGGGTAGGAAGGGGGTGAGGTGGTGCACGCTCCACGGACTGGCGGGAGGGAGCCGGGGCAGAAGGGCGGGCCTCTGGCCAAGCAGAGCCCCCTAGACTGGCTTGCAAAAATGGAGGGGACAGACGGAGTGTGTTCCAACAGCAAGCAGGACTTGACATCTGGAAGGTTATAAGCTAACAGCTCTGCTCGGGGAACAGGAGGGCTGGAGGACAACAGGAGGGAGAGTTGTTGAGCCCCTGACAACAGAGCTCAGCTTGGCAGGGAACAAAGGCACTCACCAGCGCCATCTCACTCGCCCATCCCCCAGGCAAAATCCCAAAGGGAACCAGTTCCTGCCAGGGAACTGGCTTGCACCGTGCAAACAACCAATGCTTTGCTTCTGCAGATCCATCTCTCCAGCGGGTCTGACTCCCTCCCGGTGCCACAGGGCCCCTCCCGAAGCGGATCTCCGAAAGAGAAGCAAGCTGCGCCTGCCCCTCCTGCCCCTGTGCACCTTGCCTATCCACCCCAGCTAATACGCCAGATCCCCAGTACCACAAGCCTGGCAGTGTGCAAGTAGCCCAGACGGGCAACGCCACCCCACAGTGAATCCCGCCCCTAGGAGAGGGGAAGAGAAGGCACACACCAGTCTGACTGTGGCACCCGAGGTGGGCTGGAGGCAGACATCAGGTCTGACTGCGGCCCCGCCCACCAACGCAAGTTATTCAAGACAGCACAGGGGACGTGCCCGCAGTCCTGCACCACTCCAGGGACTATCCAAAATGATGAAACAGAAGAATTCCCCTCAGAAAAACGTCCAGGAAATAAAAACAGCTAACGAACTGATCAAAAATGATTTAAACAATATAACAGAAAGTGAATTTAGAATAATAGTCATAAAATTAATCGCTGGGCTTGAAAACAATATAAAGGACAGAAGAGAATCTCTTGCTACAGAGATCAAGGGACTAAGGAATAGCCAGGAGGAGCTAAAAAATGTTATCAACGAGCTGCAAAATAAAATGGAGACAACTACAGCTCGGATTGAAGAGGCAGAAGAGAGAATAGGTGAACTAGAAGATAAAATTATGGAAAAAGAAGAAGCTGAGAAAAAGAGATAAAAAAAATCCAGGAGTATGAGGGGAAAATTAGAGAACTTAGTGATGCACTAAAGAGAAATAATATACACGTAATTGGTATTCCAGAGGAGGAAGAGAGAGGGAAAGGTGCTGAAAGTGTACTTGAAGAAATCATAGCTGAGAACTTCCCGGATCTGGGGAAGGAAAAAGGCATTGAAATCCAAGAGACACAGAGAAATCCCTTCAGACGTAATTGAATCAATCTTCTGCACGACATATCATAGTGAAACTGACAAAATACAAGGATAAAGAGAAATTTCTGAAAGCAGCTAGAGATAAAGGTGCTCTAACATATAAAGGGAGACCTACAAGACTCGTGACCGATCTCTCTACTGAAACTTGGCAGGCCAGAAAGGAATGGCAGGAGATCTTCAATGTGATGAACAAAAAAAAAAAATATGCAGCCAAGAATCCTTTACCCAGCAAGCCTGTCATTTAGAATAGAAGCAGAGATAAAGGTCTTCCCAAACAAACAAAAACTGAAGGAATTCGTCACCACTAAACCAGCCCTACAAGAGATCCTAAGGGGGATACTGTGAGACAAAGTACCAGAGACATCGCTACAAGCATGAAACCTACGGACATCACAATGACTCTAAACCCATATCTTTCTATAATAACACTGAATGTAAATGGACTAAATGCGCCAACCAAAAGACATAGGGTATCAGAATGGATAACAAAACAAGACCCATCTATTTGCTGTCTACAAGAGACTCATTTTAGACCTGAGAACACCTTCCGATTGGGAGTAAGGGGATGGAGAACTATTTATCATGCCACTGGAAGTCAAAACAAAGCTGGAGTAGCCATACTTATATCAGACAAACTAGACTTTAAATTAAAGGCTGTAACAAGAGATGAAGAAGGGCATTATATAATAATCACAGGGTCTATCCATCAGGAAGAGCTAACAATTATGTCTATGCGCCGAATATGGGAGCCCCAAAATATATAAAACAATTACTCACAAACATAAGCAACCTTATTGATAAGAATGTGGTAATTGCTGGGGACTTTAACACCCCACTTACAGAAATGGATAGATCATCTAGACACACGGTCAACAGAGAAACAAGGGCCCTGAATGATACATTGGATCAGATGGACTTGACAGATATATTTAGAACTCTGCATCCCAAAGCAACAGAATATACTTTCTTCTCAAGTGCACATGGAACATTTTCCAAGGTAGATCACATACTGGGTCACAAAACAGCCCTTCATAAGTATACAAGAATTGAGATCATACCATGCACACTTTTAGACCACAATGCTATGAAGCTTGAAATCTACCACAGGAAAAAGTCTGGAAAACCTCCAAAAGCATGGAGGTTAAAGAACACCCTACTAAACAATGAATGGGTCAACCAGACAATTAGAGAAGAAATTTAAAAATATATGGAAACAAATGAAAATGAAAATACAACAATCCAAACACTTTGGGATGCAGCGAAGGCAGTCCTGAGAGGAAAATACACCGCAATCCAGGCCTATCTCAAGAAACAAGAAAAATCCCAAATACAAAATCTACCAGCACACCTAAAGGAAATAGAAGCAGAACAGCAAAGGCAGCCTAAATCCAGCAGAAGAAGAGAAATAATAAAGATTAGAGCAGAAATAAACAATATAGAATCTAAAAAAACTGTAGAGCAGATCAACGAAACCAAGAGTTGGTTTTTTGAAAAAATTAACAAAATTGATAAACCTCTAGCTAGGCTTCTCAAAAAGAAAAGGGAGATGACCCAAATAGATAAAATCATGAATGAAAATGGAATTATTACAACCAAGCCCTCAGAGATACAAGCAATTATCAGGGAATACTATGAAAAATTATATGCCAACAAACTGGACAACCTGGAAGAAATGGACAAATTCCTAAACACCCACACGCTTCCAAAACTCAATCAGGAGGAAATAGAAAGCTTGAACAGACCCATAACCAGCAAAGAAATTGAATCAGTCATCAAAAATCTCCCAACAAATAAGTGTCCAGGAGTTCTACCAGATGTTTAAAGCAGAGATAATACCTATCTTTCTCAAGCTATTCCAAATAACAGAAAGGGAAGGAAAACTTCCAGACTCATTCTATGAAGCCAGTATTACTTTGATTCCTAAACCAGACAGAGACCCAGTAAAAAAAGAGAACTACAGGCCAATATCCCTGATGAATATGGATGCAAAAATTCTCAATAAGATACTAGCAAATCGAATTCAACAGCATATAAAAAGAATTATTCACCATGATCAAGTGGGATTCATTCCTGGGATGCAGGGCTGGTTCAACATTCGCAAATCAATCAACGTGATACATCACATTAATAAAAGAAAAGAACCATATGATCCTGTCAATCGATGCAGAAAAGGCCTTTAACAAAATTCAGCAACCTTTCTTAATAAAAACCCTCGAGAAAGTCGTGATAGAAGGAACATACTTAAAGATCATAAAAGCCATTTATGAAAAGCCCACAGCTAACATCCTCAATGGGGAAAAACTGAGAGCTTTTTCCCTGAGATCAGGAACATGACAGGGATGCCCACTCCCACCGCTGTTGTTTAACATAGTGTTGGAAGTTCTAGCATCAGCAATCAGACAACAAAAGGAAATCAAAGGCATCAAAAGGAAGTCAAGCTTTCACTTTTTGCAGATGACATGATATTATACATGGAAAATCCGATAGACTCCACCAGAAGTCTGCTAGAACTGATACATGAATTCAGCAAAGTTGCAGGATACAAAATCAATGTACAGAAATCAGTTGCATTCTTATACACTAACAATGAAGCAACAGAAAGACAAATAAAGAAACTGATCCCATTCCCAATTGCACCAAGAAGCATAAAATACCCAGGAATAAATCTAACCAAAGATGTAAAAGATCTGTATGCTGAAAACTATAGAAAGCTTATGAAGGAAATTGAAGAAGATATAAAGAAATGGAAAAACATTCCATGCTCATGGGTTGGAAGAATACATATTGTTAAAATGTCAATACTACCCAAAGCTATCTACACGTTCAATGCAATCCCAATCAAAATTGCACCAGCATTCTTCTCAAAACTAGAACAAGCAATCCTAAAATTCATATGGAACCACAAAAGGCCCTGAATAGCCAAAGTAATTTTGAAGAAGAAGACCAAAGCAGGAGGCATCACAATCCCAGACTTTAGCCTCTACTACAAAGCTGTAATCATCAAGACAGCATTGTATTGGCACAAAAACAGACACATAGACCAATGGAATAGAATAGAAACCCCAGAACTAGACCCACAAACGTATGGCCCACTAATCTTTGACAAAGCAGGAAAGAACATCCAGTGGAAAAAAGACAGTCTCTTTAACAAATGGTGCTGGGAGAACTGGACAGCAACATTCAGAAGATTCAAACTAGACCACTTTCTCACACCATTCACAAAAATAAACTCAAAATGGATAAAGGACCTGAATGTGAGACAGGAAACCATCAAAACCCTAGAGGAGAAAGCAGGAAAAGACCTCTCTGACCTCAGCCATAGCAATTTCTTATTTGGCACATCCCCAAAGGCAAGGGAATTAAAAGCAAAAATGAACTACTGGGACTTATGAAGATAAAAAGCTTCTGCACAGCAAAGGAAACAACCAACAAAACTAAAAGGCAACCAACGGAATGGGAAAAGATATTTGCAAATGACATATCGGACAAAGGGCTAGTATCCAAAATCTATAAAGAGCTCACCAAACTCCACACCCGAAAAACAAATAACCCAGTGAAGAAATGGGCAGAAAACGTGAATAGACACTTCTCTAAAGAAGACATCCGTATGGCCAATAGGCACATGAAAAGATGCTCAACGTCACTCCTCATCAGGGAAATACAAATCAAAACCACACTCAGATATCACCTCACGCCAGTCAGAGTGGCCAAAATGAACAAATCAGGAGACTATAGATGCTGGAGTGGATGTGGAGAAACAGGAACCCTCTTGCACTGTTGGTGGGAATGCAAACTGGTGCAGCCACTCTGGAAAACAGTGTGGAGGTTCCTCAGAAAATTAAAAATAGACCTACCCTATGACCCAGCAATAGCACTGCTAGGAATTTACCCAAGGGATCCAGGAGTACTGATGCATAGGGGCACTTGTACCCCAATGTTTATAGCAGCACTCTCAACAATAGCCAAATTATGGAAAGAGCCTAAATGTCCATCAACTGATGAATGGATAAAGAAATTGTGGTTTATATACACAATGGAATACTACGTGGCAATGAGAAAAAATGAAATATGGCCCTTTGTAGCAACGTGGATGGAACTGGAGAGTGTGATGCTAAGTGAAATAAGCCATACAGAGAAAGACAGGTACCATATGTTTTCACTCTTATGTGGATCCTGAGAAACTTAACAGCAACCCATGGGGGAGGGGAAGGGGAAAAAAAAAGAGGTTAGAGTGGGCGAGAGCCAAAGCATAAGAGACTCTTAAAAACTGAGAACAAACTGAGGGTTAATGGGGGGTGGGAGGGAGGAGAGGGTGGGTGATGGGCATTGAAGAGGGCACCTTTTGGGATGAGCACTGGGTATTGTATGGAAACCAATTTGACAATAAACTTCATATATTAAAAAAAAAAAGACAAAGGATATCATCAAAAAAGTAAGACAACCCAAAGGGAATGATTTCAAAAACCAAAATGACAAAGAAGTAAGTCCATAATTTGGCATGTTGTGATGAGTGTCCTAGAAATAAAGCAGAGAGTGATAGAATTGGGACTGCCATTTTAGATAGACTTATCAACCAATACATTTCTCATTAAGAAGGATTTGATCTGAATACAAGTTAAACATCACTCTTTTATTTCAGTTTAATTAACACTAAAAGTACCACGTCACGAAATACAAGAGAGGCAGGTGGTACTAGAAGGAACTGATCAACACAGACAAACACTAGAGAGGGTTTGAGTGAGATTACATTCTAAAAAAATACATTATTTTTGGCAATTTGAGAGTATTAATGAGAGAAATTTCTGTGCAATATTGAAACAAAAATTAAATTGTAGTGAAATAAACGTCAAGAAGATGAGGAAGAGTAAACAAAATAAAGAGGTTACTCACAAAGTTTGTGAAGGGGAAAATAAATAGAGGCAATCTCTGGGAGGGATATGAAGTAAACATACATTTGAAGGTGGGGGGCTACTTCAGAACTGTCATACAATTTGAGGAGAATTATTCATCAGTTAAACTCTGAGGAGTCTGGAGTAGAAAGCTGTCCATCTGGGGAACTGCCCTAAGATTAGTGTTGGATGTGTCTACTCCCTGAAATTACTTGGCTAACCCCCAAGGGCACCAGAGGCCTTATTTTGATTTTTAAAAAAAAAAGCATTACACCCTGGAGGACGCTTAGAGTAGAGTGGGGAGGGCTTATAGACCAGCACACCAAACCAGGCATCACCAGGATCCAATTTATTCTAAAACCCCACACTCCAGGGATGACAAACAAAGTTACAGATCTGCTCTGAACAACATATGGCTGAACACAGGTAGCTGAAGCCGGGAGAGCAGAAACAGCTACAGAAAGCACTGTCAGTGTGAAAGCCTCTTCAAAGATCCTCCTGAAGTAGTAAGGAAACCAACCAATGATCTACATCCTGAGAGGTGAGGGGATTGATGTGTCCCATATTCCAGTAATTCTGTCCTGACTCTGAATTTGATTAGTATATGCCTTCCACTTCCATGGCTGGCTTTACTTATTTGATCTTCACCTTTACGACTCCCTTCTTACAAGCTCTTCCCATCTATAGAGACTATGGTCTATGATCAGAAAATAGGAGAGAAATGAAGCAGAGCTCTAAGATGATGGGACAACCTCAAAAGGATGGGACTTCCCAGTCAGACGACCATGAAAATACTTTTTACCTTACCTCTCAAGGGAGAAACTAAGAATTGGATGGATTCCTCCTGCGTGTACCATGCTGCATAAAGGAGAGGGTGAGACAAGAGTGAGAAAATACCATGAAAACTCCTGCAATTTTGAGTGTGGCATTTCTTTGGTTGGGCATTCATTCACTTGGTCCCTATAGATTGTAACTTAGTTTCTCAGTTTCTAGAACAACCACAAAGCTATTTTGGTCAATCTGTTGCTTGATTAGTGATCTGTGGTAGAACAAAGACCTACAGTTTCCTAGCCCACTATTTTGCTGACATCAGTCTCTCAGGTACAGTTTTAGATACAATTGCTTGAAAAGTTCTCCAAAAATTAAAGAATTAATAAATCAAGAATATGTTAAAAAAGAGAACCAAGAGTAAAAGCAAGCCACAAAATTACTTAAGCAAAGAAAAAAAAGGCTAAATGTGCGTACTATATTTCCAATTTGTACCATACAGAAATATAGAAGCTGTTAAAAGTTTGTTGCCATAGGGCGCCTGGGTGGCTGTAGGTTAAGCATCTGATTTGAGTTCAGGTCATGATCTCACAGTTCATGAGTTTGTGTCAGTCGGGATCTGTGCTAACAGCCTGGAGCCTGAGACTGCTTCAGATTCTGTGTGTGTGTCTCCCTCTGCCCCTCTCCTGCTCTCTCTCTCCCTCTCTCAAAAATACATAAACATTTTTTTTAATTTAAGATTTTTGCCACTTGTTCCTCCTCCTACCTTTTGTTAATAACATAAGGGATTTAAAAATACAGCTCTAGGTATGTCTTTAACATTCCTTTCATAATCAGAAAAGGAAACAAATGCTATTCCATAGGGTACTAACCTTTTGGCTAAGATTTTATGAAAGGAGTGTTGGATTTAAATGCATAACATTAAAATTTTGCTGTAGCTTTGACACATATTAGTGATTTTGGTACATGATCCTTATCTAGACAAATCATTCAATCTGTTTCCTCACCTGTATGGTAAAATTAAATGAAGTGCTTTATGTCAGAAATTATTCTCCAACAACAAGACACTCAAAAAGCCTGGTCAGAGTTCTAACTGCGGCCACTTATTCTCTTTCTGAAATCCCTAAGAATGGAGACATCACCTCTACTCCCTAACTTTACTTACTTGTTAGGGATCAGTTGTATGCTTCACTTCAGGTACTGAAATCCTTGTCTCTAGTACCTCAGAATTAACAGTTTCGCAGAAAAAGTCTTTAAAGAGGTAATTAAGTTAAAATGAAATCTTGACCATGGACCCTAATCCAATGTGACAAGTGTCCTTAAGAAGAAATTTGGACACAGACATGTGCATTTACAAACAATAGACAATGTGAAGACATCAGAAGAAGACAGTCATCTATAAGCCAATGAGAGAGGACTGAGAAGAAAACAGGACCACCAACACCTTGATTTTGGACCTCTGGCCCACGAAACTGTGAGAAAACAAATTTCCATTGGTTAAGTTACCCAGTCTGTAATATTTTGTTTGGCAACCACTGAAAGCTAGAACAGGCCTGATATGTATGTTTCTTTAAAATGTATCTGTCTCCCGCATTACATTCATGCCCCCAGCATATAAAAATATATGCTGGATTTCAGGCACATAGAATCAGTAAATCTTTACTTGTATTATATTAAATCTTTATCTTTTTATCACACTGGACCTTCTTTTATTCTTAGGTAAACTTTTTCCCAGAGTCTCAAGGGGATAAAGGATGCATTATATTTAACAGAACTGAATTATTGTGGTGAATCTTATACCTGCACAGAAATTTTAACCTTTAGCTAAGCTAACCACACACTATCCTTGCTTCCCTTAATCCGTAGGCAGATGCTGAGAAGAAGACATCCCATGATATGGATACCACCCTGAGTATAACCAATAGCTCAAGGCTTCAAGTGTCTGAGTTCATCCTGGTGGGGCTCCCAGGCATTCATGAGTGGCAGCACTGGCTCTCCCTGCCCCTGGCTCTGCTCTACATCTTAGCTCTCATTGCCAACATCCTCATCTTGATCACCATCCAACATGAGCCTTCCCTGCACCAGCCCATGTATCAGCTCCTTGGCATCTTGGCTATCGTGGACATTGGCCTGGCTACCACCATCATGCCCAAGATCCTGGCCATTCTCTGGTTTGATGACAAGGCCATCAGCCTCCCTGAGTGCTTTGCTCAGATCTATGCTATCCATACTTTCATGGGAATGGAGTCAGGCATCTTCCTCTGCATGGCTGTGGATAGATATGTAGCCATTTGCTACCCCCTTCAGTACTCCTCCATAGTCAATGAGGGTTTTGTGATCAAAGCCACCCTGTCCATGGTGCTCAGGAATGGCCTGTTGACCATCCCACTGCCTGTACTGGCTGCCCAGCGACACTACTGCTCCAGAAATGAAATTGACCACTGTCTGTGCTCTAATTTGGGGGTCACTAGTCTGGCCTGTGATGACGTCACTATTAACAGAGTATGCCAGTTGGCCTTGGCATGGATTACACTTGGGGGTGACATGGGTCTGGTCTTTGCTTCCTATGTTTTGATTGTTCGCTCAGTGCTGAGGCTGAACTCCGCTGAAGCAACATCGAAGGCCCTGAGTACCTGCAGCTCCCATCTCATCCTCATTGTCTTCTTCTACACAGCCGTTATTGTGCTGTCTGTCACCCACCTGGCAGGAAGAAAGGTCCCCTTCATCCCTGTTCTCTTCAACGTGCTGCATAATGTTATGCCCCCAGCCTTTAACCCCATGGTGTATGCCCTCCGGACCCAGGAGCTGAGAGTGGGCTTCCAGAGGGTGCTTGGTTTGGGTGAGAATGTGTCCAGGAAGTGAGCCAACTTTTGATGGCAGAATTTTACAACTGGTATTACAGAAAGAGCACAGGCTTTGGAGCACAACAGCCCTGGGTTAAAATTCCATGTCTCCCAGTTGCTAGCAATATCGATTCAAATTAACTCACCTGTTTTGTAAAGTGTATACTATGTGCCAGGCACTGTTCTAAGCCTTTCTCAAATATTAACTCATAGAATTGCACAACAACCCTATGAAACACGTGCAACTGTCATTTACACATTCTGCAGGTGAGGAAAGAAAGTTGAGACACTTGGCCAAGGTCAAATGGGAAGGACGTTGCAGAGTGAGGTTAGAACCCAAGCATTCAGGCTCCAGAGTCTCTGTTCTTAACCCCTACCCTTTTCTCTCTATTCAACCTTGCTACTAACTTTTAAAAACATAAGTTAAGATGACAATAAAAAGGAATGATCTCCAAGTGAAATTATAAATCTCTTGTCTTTTAATAAAAGAATATTCCATTGAAAAGGTGGCAGCAATTTTCCTGTCCAATAGTAAACACAGCACATTTTAAATCCTCTATAGTCACTCTATAGGATCCCTATCAGTTATAAGAATGTAGGTCAAGTTGGGACACTTGGGTGGCTCAGTCGGTTAAGTGTCTGACTTCAGCTCAGGTCATGATCTTGTGGTCTGTGAACTCAAGCCCCATGTCTGGCTCTGTTCTGACAGCTCAGAGTCTGGCGCCTGCTTCAGATTCTGTGTCTCCCTCTCTCTCTACCCCACTCATACTCTGTCTCTCTCTCTCTCTTTCTCAAGATAATAAATAAACATTAAAAAAAGAATGTAGGTCAAGAATTTGACAGTAATTATTTTGTTATTTTATAAAGTTTTTACCAACTCTTGAGTTTATTTGCATTAGAGCCTAAAGAGGAATATTCAATTTGTTATATTCAACATTACTTGAATTTCTCTAATGAATTCAGAAAATCCTAATGATGCCCAATGGTTCACTGAAATTATAAAGGACATCAAAAGTATCTAAAGAGTATTTTTTTCTGTAAAATAAATGATATTTGTTTGGGGACAAAAAGAATGAAAGTTGCTCTAATGTTTTTTATTTATTTCAGTGCCAGATCAATAAGGGTGGAATATTGGCTCCAAGATAGCATGCAGATATGACATTTCTGACCCAATCACATAGCATTATGGCTGACTTCGCAAGGAGAAGCCTAACTTTGCCAGTAAATTTGGAAGCTCAAATGTGACAGCATTAGGCCATTAACCTTCAAGGAACTGAATCATCTTTCCTTTGACAGAGTGAGTTAGATAGAGTTTCATTATATCTAATGTCAATACAGAATTGGACCATGTGCTTTCACCTGTTTTTAATTGTGATTCCAGACACCAAAAACAAAAGCAGTGACAACGGATAAACAGTAGTGTACTAATGGATGGGTCAAAGCCTGTTACTCTTTCCACATGATGTTTAGACCAAGTCCCTGGGATCCTTTGACATTTCAGGGAGAAAGAAAAAAGTCCCAGAAAAAAAGATACTAGAATCTCCTCTAATATTGCCATCCAAGAGATTGGATCCATTTCTATTAATGGCTGATAGGATAATTCAAGCAAAGTGTCCTGCTGAGAACAAGTAGAAATTATGGATGAACATCTTTAAATGGGTATAGACATTGGAAAACTAACAAATTAGTAAAAATTATGTGAGACTCAGAGAGACTTCTTTTCAGGTTAAATGTGTAAAGAAAGTTTAGAAGTTGTCATTCCCATCCTCACATCAAGAAAAAGTTGAACAACTGAAAATCAACGACTTCCTGGACCCACAAGAAAACTGAGGTGACAGGGCTAACTGACTTCCTGGTGTCAGAGGAATCCCTTCCTCTAGGTGGGAAATGGCTGTAATAAAGTCTCTTCCCCATGGAGATGAGGCCTTTATCATGGAGAATGCTCTGGGATTATTTCATAATGTTAACTTCTCCCCTCCTCCTGCCAAAATCCAGGGGGCCCATCTTGGATCTATACTGTGAGAATCTGCTGGAATTGCTGGATATTAAGTGTGGGGCTTCCCTACGACTGTAGTCCCCAATATTTCTCATTTTCATACTAAACTACACTCATACTCCAGCAATATGCCAAAATTACCTTTGACGTCTTCCTACCAGTTTGTGACTCCAGCAGCTTCTACTCTAAGTAAACTGATTCTCTGTGTTTTCCTATCTCTCCAAATTTTGGGGTGGCACTTTGCCCTGCAACAATCAATTCCCTTATGGATTCAAGAAAAATTATTAATATTCCTTTTTTTCTAATTTTTCTTCTTGTAAGGACAGGAGTGAAGACTTCTAAGTTCTTTACACATCAGAAGTCCTGGTATGGGATTAATACCCAATGTACAAGATAAATATCCATAAGTCTACACTGATATAAGTAGATGATTCAATAAATAAATGGAGAATAATAGACAAATCTCCCATGTAAAAATTTCCAAATAATTTATGTATATACACCATCCTCAAATAGCTGGAACATAATTACTTACTTCTTAAGCGCATAACTCGTTATTTCTCTCCCAAGAGTACAGTATGGGAAGTGGGAAAAAGAATCAGTTTACAAATGAAGAAACTAGGGTGCCTGGGTGGCTCAGTCGGTTAAAAAACAAATGAAGAAACCCAACAAACACTATGTCAGTTAGGTGATCAAGTTTACATCAACACTGGCAAATCATGTACATAATAAGTATCTCTGATATGATATGATGAGAATAGATTTTACCTCTTTGGCATTTCTCCAAAAACACATAATCCTGGTCCAATCATAAGAAAAGTATCAAAGCAAAAGGATTGTGGAGACCTGGCATCTAAATGTAATGTTGTGTCCTGATGGAATCCTGGAACAGAAAAAAAGACATTAGGTAAACATTTTAAAAATCTGAATAAAGCATTACTTTAGTTAATAATACTGTATCAATATTGGTTAGTGAAAGGTGACAAATGTACTGTACCAAAGAAATTAATAACAATAGAGAAGATAGGAGTGGGATATATGGGAATTCTACACTATCTTCACAACTAACACTATTCTAAAAATCTAAGACCATTCTACAATAAAAAGTCCATTTTTCATTTGCTTGTATCTATCTTTTTTGATTAAAGTATCCTAGGTGGTGTGAGGTAGTATTCCATTGTGGTTTTTGATTTGAGCTTCCTGATAGCTAGTGAAGTCGAGCATGTATGTGTTCACATGCATACTGGCCACGTGCATGTCTTCTTTAGGGTAATGTCCATTCAGATCATTTGTCCAATTTTAAACTGGATTTTTAGTTGGGTTGTTTGTCCTCTTATTATTAAGTTGTAAGAGTTCTTTGAATATTCTATATACAAGTTCCTTATCAGAGATATGATTTGCATGTATGTTCTCTTATGCTGTAGGGTTGTCTTTTTAATGTCTTGATGGTATTCTTTGAAGCATGGACGTTTTTAATTTTGATGACATCTAACTCATATATTTTTCTTTATTGCTCATGCTTTTGGTCCCATAGGTTTTGCCTAATGTCAATGTCATAAAGATTTGTTCCTATATTATCTTCTAAGGGTTTTATAGTTTTAGTTCTTGCATTTAAGCCTATGATTCATTTTAACTTTTATATATGATATGTGAGAAAATGATATGCATCCTGCATATCCAATTATCCCAGCACCATTTGTTGAAAAGGCTATTCCTCTCATCAAATTGATTTCATAACTTTGTTAAAAACCAGTTAACCATAGGTATGAGAGTTTATTTCTGAATTTTCAATTCTATTCCATTGAACTATATATACATCCTCATATTAATACCATGCTGTTTTGATTATTATAACTGTGTAGTAAGTTTGGAAGTGTGAGTCCACCAACTTTATTCTTTTTTTAAAATATTATTTAGCTCTTCTTGGTCCCTTGAATTTCCATATGAATTTTAAGATGAACCTGTCCATTTCTGCCAAAAGGCAGTTGAAATTTTGATAGGGACTTCACAGAATCTGTGGATCAATTTCAGGAGTATTGCCATCTCGATATTATCTCTTCTCATGAACAAAAGATATCTTTCCCTTTATTTAATTTCTCTTTAATTTCTTCTCAACATTTTGAAGTTTTCAGAGTACACATTTTGCCTGCCACTTGTTAAGTTTACTCTTAAATATTTAATTATTTCTGGTGTTAAATGAAATTGTTTTCTTATTTGAATAGTTCATTGCTAGCATAAAAAATACAAATAATTTATGTACAAATTACCTTATCTCCTTGTTTATTACTTGTTTATTACTTATAATAGCTTTTTTCTACATACAAGATCATGTCGTCTGCAAATAGAGATAGTTTTACTCCTTCCTTTACAACCAAGTGCCTTTATTTTAGTTTTTTGCCTCTGCCCTGGCTAGAACTTCAGTATGTTGAATAGAAGTGTGGGAACAGACCTCTGTATCTTATTCCCCATCTTAGAGAGAAAATCTCCAATCTTGCATCATCAAGTATAATGTTAGCTATAGGGTTTTAATAGATGGGCTTCATCAAGTTGAGGGAGCTCCCTTCTATTCCTAGTTTTTAAGTGTCTTTATCTTGAAAGAGTACTGGATTTTGTCAAATGCTTTTTCTACATCTTGAGATGATCATGTGGTTTGGGTTTATATTCCATTGATATGGTATGTTGCATTAGTTGATTTTCACCAATCTTACATTTTTTAGATAAAACACACTTGATTATAGTATATAATCATTTTTATATTTTGCTGAATTCTGTTTTCTAGTATTTTGTTGAGAATTCTTTATCTAAATATGGATTGTGAATGCTTTTTATATTGTTTCAATATACCCTGTTAATTAAACAAATGCTAACAACGTCTTGAATCAAATGACTCTCCCAAACTGCTGAGACATAGGACCCTGAAGACATAGGACCTTTACAACTGGAGTTACCACATGGCTGAGAGCCATAGAGACACATGTTGCAGAGACAAGAAGAGAGAAAGGGACTGAGCTCTACATGCCCATTTTTTTTTTCTCCTTTACATCAATCACTAATAATAAGATACTCCTACTCTGGAAAGTGAGTGAAGAGTGAACAGAAGCTAGAAGTGTCACAACAATGTACTATCTTGTACAAGGCACAAAACATCAAAAAGGGGAAACGTTAGTCAACTACCAATTAGGGATGTGCTTAGCTGTATAAAACACACTAGATTATAGTGGCTTAACCAAATTGGAGTTTCTTTATCTCACCACACACACACATACACACACACACACACACACACACACACACACACAGATTCAGGTAGTTGAGTTGTTATAACACTTCTACTATACCAACAAAAGGCCAGGCTTTTTCTACTTCTCTGCTCTGCCATTCAAAGCAATGACCACCATCCTCCACATTAAACTCCAGCCAAGAAGAAGAGATGGAAAAGGAAGCCTCTACAGACCTTTATATCTGATTGGTCATAAATTAATCTGATGTTAATCTCCAATTACCAGACTCCAAAGTTGAGTATTTTTTGTTTCCCAGTCTCTATGATAATGGAAAGTTATACAAAGGTGGATTTGAATGAATGCTGAATAGCTAACACCAAGTAAAAACAGATAATATACATCATGTTCTTTTCATGCATTATTTTCAGGAAATGATAAAATAATAAGCTATAAGGAAAGTCTCAAAAATTCTAAAGAGTAAATAAGTTCCAAATATTTCTGGATCAACATGACAAATTCAGCACTCACTGCACCTCCCTACTCCCATTCCAAAACCTAACAATACTGACAAGATATTCAATAATAAATCAACCCATAACATGATACAAAACAAATGGAGAGTCATTTATGAAACAAAAAATATGAGGAAACTCCAAAAGACAAAAGACTATTGTGATAGAATTATGGAAAATAATGGGAGCCCAAAAGGTACACAGGAAAAAAACTGCTACAAAAATAATGTTGATTCAGATTCAGAGACGTCTGATACTAAAAGAAGCAGAAGGCCATGAGAAAATCAAGCTGCTAAAAAATGAGTACCATAGGAATAGTAGTCAAGCAGTTCTTCTATCCTGCATATATACTCCTGGACAAAGAAGTAGGCCAAAAGTCAAGAAACAGTGGTGAGTATTCCAGAATATTAAAGATTGAGTCAGAAAACAGGACAGTGACCCACATGGCTATAAACAATCATGCCCCATTAAGCATGGGGCATAAGCTCAGGCATAAATCAAGCTATCAGGACACCCTACAGTTCCTAGACAACATGATACATCAACCAAATACAACAGCATCCTCACATTGCCTACTAAGAGAAAAAACAAACAATCAATGACCAAGATGGCTAAACTTTAGAAAGTTTTTTCTGAGTATAGGCCCCTGGCCTTTGCTTTCTTAAAACACTTGTTTAAGCAAATGTGTAATTATAAATTCCTTCGCTGCCCCTTTGCAGTGTATATAAATCTTCTCTTAACCTCTGGTCAGTTTTACAACCTAGGACATGTCTTTCTCAAGGATCTGGGAACTATCTCCTGAAATGTAAACATTGAAAGAGATGGCACCCCATCTTCCAGTCCCTGTAGAGGGCACCAGCCTAACCTCTAAGGGCACCAATTAGCAAATACAGATGGCCTAATCATAGACAAAATCATTAGTAATCCTCAGGAGTAATTCAATGTGTTAGACACATCCTATTGATTAACTTCCCACTGAAATCCTCCAATACTTTTCCACTTGCTCACTCCAGGGTTTAAACCTATTCCACCTGACAACTTGCCCCAGCTCAACCTTGCCTTTTGACAATTGAGTATCCAGACTTAATCTGTGCTCTCTTTCCCCTTGCTGGCAAAGGCATAAGAATAAAATCAACTTCCGCTTGTGCATCCTGTCCAGTACAATTTTATCTAACACCAAATACAACCAGATATTTGAACAAAATCAACAGAAGAGAGTGGCATTAAAGTTCACAAACATGTGGCACCTGGGTGGCTCAGTCAGTGGAGTGTCCAACCCTTGATTTCGGTTCAGGTCAGGATCTCATGGCCATGAGATCAAGCTCCACATCAGGCTCCATGCTGAGCATGGACCTTGCTTGGAATTCTCTCTCTCCCTCTCTCTCTCTGCTCCTCCCCCACTCATGCTTTCTCTCCTAAATAAATAAATAAATAAATAAATAAACTTTTTTTAAAATTTTTTTTTCAGCGTTTATTTTTATTTTTGGGACAGAGAGAGACAGAGCATGAACGGGGGAGGGGCAGAGAGAGAGGGAGACACAGAATCGGAAACAGGCTCCAGGCTCCGAGCCATCAGCCCAGAGCCTGACGCGGGGCTCGAACTCATGGACCGCGAGATCGTGACCTGGCTGAAGTCGGACGCTTAGCCGACTGTGCCACCCACCCAGGCGCCCCAAATAAACTTTTTTTTAACTTCACAAACATAACTCATGCCTGAAGAGATAGAATAAATTCAACATCAATCAAAAAAGGTCCTCTCAAGGTAACCTTCTCTATGCCAACTCCCTACTTCAAAAATCTAGTGACTCATCCCTTCACATCTAAAGCTGGTGACAAGTGCTGTTACTAACGCAACATAATTGCACTATCACTTGGGATCTTTTATTGGTGACATTTTTATAAATAGTCCCTTTGTACATAAATCTTTCTCTATTATTATTTTTTTTTTCATTTTAGAGAGAGAGAGAGCTCGCACAAGCAGGGCAGTGGCAGAGAGAGAGAGAGAGAATCTCAAACAGGCTCCATGTCTAGCGCAGGGCTCCATCGCAGGACTCTGGGATCATGACCTGAGCCAAAATCAAGAGTTGGGACACTCAATTGACTAAGCCACCCAGATGCCCCACTAATTACTCTAATTTGAGTGGGCCATCTGTTCCCTGTTGGGACTCTCTATAATTCAATGTTCATTCAATTAAGCAATATGGAAGTTATTAACGAAAGCAGGTTCAATGCAGCCATAGGACATATTTTTATATGGTTGTAGATTAAAACGGTGAGGAAGTGAGGGCAATACACAAAGATGACTCTTACAGGATGTGCGTGCAATAGAGATTTTTTTTTTAAGTCCTTAGTCCTTGGAATCTTCAAATACTGAGGTGGAAGGTTCAGGAGAGTGGAAGACTGTTGACACAGGAAAAGGGAGATACAGTCAGTTCTGCTATGTCACTTGGTTTAAATGTACAAACATGGTCCAACACCACTGATACATTATGAAACGATTTGAGGATAAGTGAATTTCACATTTGCCTTTGTGCAATCCAAACACAGAAACTGCATCAAGCTGAGAGTGAGCATCACAGAATACACCACACACACACACACACACACACACACACACACACACACACTGCTAACACCCACCAGCCACCTTCCCTCACTTTACAATTTTCTGTCTGATTTCAAACAAATCTCCTTTTATCACTTCACCATGACTCACAAGCTGCAGCCCTTGCATCCACGTCCACAAGCAACTTCATGTCCTTCTCAACATAAAGTGTTGTGTTCATTGTAGCATTTGTATTTCTCTTACCCTCTTAACGTGTCAAATTCTGCTATAGTTTATCCTAGTTTTCGATCTTTTTTATGTGTCACTGACAACATTTTTTAGTACTATGCTAACTCTATTTTTCCATAAGTCCTATGGTATCTTGTGTGGGGTTTTGCATAGCATGGTGATTTTTCAGAACTCCTGTGTCCCATTACAACAGAACTGACTACTTGCTAGACTGAGTGGAGAGGAAACCAAGCTGAGACAAGAAGAAGAAACACTTTTTATTCTAACAACTCAACCTGGCAGAGCTGTCCACCTGCAGGGCCCATGTCCTGGGCTAGGTTTGTTCCCAGAGTGGCCAAGAGAGGCCTCCAAAGCCATTGCAGGCTCCTCTTGCTGGAGTGAGATGACCTGCCCCAGAGGCAGTTGGGTGACACTGAGGAGTGCCATGGGGTGGGCCCAGGGGAGTCAGACTGAGACCAGGTGATTTCATGGCTATGATTTATATCCCAAACCCAGGAGTGGTAAGAGAGGGACAGATCTGCTCTCAGCAACAAAAGGCCCAGCACAGGCAGCGATAGCCAGGAGAGGGGAAGGAGCCCAGAAGGAAGAACCAGCCTGGGGGCATCTTCATGGCCCCTCCTGCAGTAGTAAGTAAACCAGCCACTGTCAAGGACACTGGGAGGGATCAATGGAGGCAGTCCACCTCCCCAGGGTTCTGTCCCAGTCTATGAATCTGGCTCACTGTTGAATTTCTCAATTTGCCTTTCTTTACCTTCCATTGGTCTCTCCACCTGGGAAAGGGTTAAAAGTTGTATCTGGGAACGAGGGCAAAGAGTTGGGGCTGAGCTCGGACATGGCCTTGTTGCACACGGTGAGGCTCTCCAGCCAGGGGAATATGCAACGAAACAAACAAACCCTGGCTGTCACAGTGTCAGGCATGCAGGAGGCTCTGTCAAAGTTTTATGAGTTTCATGATCTAGGGTAACTCCTCACACTGTACTACCCCCTTCTCCAAGCCATCTGGGAATAGTCTTAGCTTGGGAGTCTAGGATCCTGAGGCTAATGAGCTGGATCTCTTAAGAACCTTCATCTCACCTTATGGTATGGTGCTAGTGGGTGCCTATAGTTGCAATGTGAAGGACAGGATTTGAAACTGACTTGAAATTCAAATCTATATCTGTCTGCTCAACTCCACAGACTATCCTCCTAAACATTATACCACTTTCAACATCCTGAAATCTTATATTGAAACTTTCCAGAATTTCTCAACAAAACTATACTTTTTCCTGCTTTTCACATTATCCTGTGTTAAGCTCTGCTGTTTGGTATCTTCATGAATTCATGCAGCTAATTAACACTATGTAAAATTAGTCACTGGATAAGTATTTTTTATTCAAGTATAGTTGACACATGTCACAGGTGTAATATACATATTTACTTTTTATTATCAGCTATATGTCCAGTTCTAGATTTGTCACAGGTATAAAGGTAAATAAAGTAGTTAAGGTCCCTGCCGTCATCAAGATTCCTTTACACTAATTACACTACATTATAGTATCAGTGGCTTTCCATTTTTCATAAAATAAAACTAACTTTCTTAACATGCACTATTCAACATTACACATGAATTAAATCCATGTCAATTTTGTCCCCCATTAATGTGGTGTTACTCATAGTGTTTAGAATGTAGTAGGTTCAAAACATGTTTACCTAATTAGTGAAATCAAAGTCATATATAATCTGACTCCTTCCTATCCCTTCAATGTATTTAGAACCACATTTCTGAGTGGGTACTCATTCCAGCTGCAGACATTGTTGAATATCTCTTATGGATTTGTGATAAAGAAGTTAAAGTAAAACCAGTCAGATTCATTGTGTGATCTTTTTCTCCTTGACCTCCTGGGTCCAGCCACAGAAAAGGCAAACAGTTTGTTCAACCTAGTGTGCTGTTTATTCTCTATGTGGCTACAAATCCATTTCCTCTTTCTTTGCTCTGCTCTGTGTTCATGGAGGCTGATCTCTTCTATGTCCTGCTTCAGCTCTGTTCCCCAACCTGACTCTTGGACTTCCAGTTCAGACAACAGTACTCACCTTTAGGACATCAAATATAGGAGGAGAGAGGGGCCAGGGTACTTATTGCTACCCCCACTTTTTGGTCTGATACAGTTCTAACCATGGTTGTGTTTCTCCCTAGCCAGAGATCCTAGTAAGAAGCCCCTCTTCCACAGCACCACAGCCCCCCAGGTTGGAGTAATACTGCTCCCTCCCCTTCTGGGTGGCAGTGGCTAGCTCCTGAGTACTTCTTGTTGGTACTTGACCCTTGCAACACCTCAATAAATATTCCCTTTTTAAACTCCTTTCAGTTAAACTCTTTTCTAGTAGTTTCCTGCTTATACCCTGCATGATATGGTACTAGAAGGGGACTCAAGAACAGACCCTCAGAATAAGATTCTTGAATTTGGTTACTCACATATTTGATGAACCTGTGGAAAATCTTATCAGCACAAAATGGAACATCAGTAAAATGTGGCACGGAGTGATATCTCAATAGTGCAAATTACCACCAATGTGGTTTAGAATGGAGAGCAGGGTGCTATGATGAAAAAGACTGTAGGATGGGCTACCTGGGTTAAAATCCCAGCACAGTCACTTATAAGCTGTGTTACTTAAAAAAATCACTTTGTGTCTCTGAGTCTCAGTTTTCTTATTTAACATGAAAATAATAATAGTTCCCCTACATCACAGGGTCCTCATGAAGGTTAAAAGAATCAATATATAAATACCACTTAGAATAGTGCTGGGCTCATATTTTAAACATAAATTAATTCCTTCATGCCCTTATATTTTCTTTCTCATAGAGGCTCTCACACACTATTTAGACTTTCCTTCAAGTTGAAATCAACTAAAAGTGTAAACCTTCACAGCTAATGCCTACCTGTTCCATTTATATACATTTTTCTCATTATATGGTCATTAGCATAAAGAGAGAGTCCAGGTCCAATCTACATTTACAGATCACATTTCTTGGAGAAAAAACACAAAGCCAGGGAGGAGAAGGAAGAAGGAAGGAGTCTGTTGGGAGTTCATATATCTGATGGTTAGTTTTATGTGTCAAGTTACCTGGGCTAAGGAATACCCAGATAGCTGGCAAAACTTTACATCTGGATGTAACTGTGAGGGTGTTTCTGGAATTGATTAGCATTTCGTTCAGTTGATTAAAAGACCCACCCTCACCAATGTGGGCCCACATGAACCAATCTATTGAAAGCCTTAATAAAACACAAGAAGACAAAGGAAGGGGAAATCCCCTCTCATCTCGAGCTGAGATGTCAATTTCTTCCCTGCCTTTGAACATCAGAGCACCTGGAACCACAGCCTTCAGACTCCTATACTTAGACTAGCAGCTGCTGGCCTCAGACCAGGATTTACACCAGTGCTCTCCTGCTTCTCAGGCCTTGAGACTCAGAATAAATTATACCACCAGCTTTCCTGGTTCTCTTGCTTGCAGACAGATTGTGGGACTTATCAGCCTCCATTACCACATGAGCCAGTTCCTGTAACAAATCTCCTCTTATATCTATCTATATCCTATTACAGTAAAACCTTGGTTTGTGAGAGTAATTAGCTCTGGAAACATGCTTGTAATCCAAAGTACTGGTATATCAAAGCAAATTTTAAGACCCCCTTGGCTCAGTTGTGATCATGTGACATTCTGCATCACTTACTACTTCTATTGCAAGACATTGTTTGTTTATCAGGTTTAAAATTTATTAGAAATGTTTGCTCCATCTTGTGGAACACCTGCAGAACAAGTTACTCTAAATAAATCCAAGGTTTTACTGTAGTTCCATTTCTCTGGAGAACTCTTATTACAATACAGTCTCCCTTAAGGGGAGAAGCTGAGAAGGAGACATTCTTAGTTGATAATTAGGGGAAAATCATAGAAAAGAAAAAAAGGAAGGAAGGAAGGTGAGATGGAAAGAAGGGAGGGAGATAGCAAGAGAGGGAGGGGAAGAAGAAGGGGGGAGGAAGAAGAGGGAGAGGAGGAGGAGGAGGAGGAAAGAAGGAGGAAGGGAATGGAAGACAAGGAAAAAAATATTTTCTTTGAAAAAGAAAACACTATCCCTTGAGAATTCCTAAAGACAAGCCTGCAATTAGGATGTATGGGGGTTAAAATTCACATAGTGTGTGCCTTAAAATCTAATAGGTAAATTTGTTGGGTTTTTGAGTTTAAAGTTGTAACAAACTTTTATTATCCTTTTAATATTTTGTATTATCTGTATGATAACTTCTTAAATCACCATATTGATCTTCTGTGTTTCTCTCTTTTTCTTTTATAAGTCTTATTAGGGCTTTATTAACTTTATTAATCTTTCCAAAGAATCAACTTTGTTCTTTTGTTAATTTGATTTTCTCTATTGTTTCTCTTTTCAATTTTATTGATTCTAGTCTTATCTTTATTAATTCCTTACTCCTGGTTACCTGGGCTTAACTTACCCCTCTTTCTTTAAATTGTCAAGTCATCAACTTAAATAATTGCTTTTAAATCTTCATTCTTTCTATTATAAGCAGTGAAAATTATAAATTTGTCTCAATTTTTTGGGGGGGCGGGGGGCTGTGTCCTACAACTTTTGCTATGTTACCAACAGTCAGTTTGAAATATTGTCTAACTTCTTCTGTGATTCTTTTTTCAGCCATGGATTATTTAGATGTGTGCTATTTAACTTCCAAGTGCTTAGTGCTTTTCATGGCATCTTATTGTTATTGTTTTCCAACTTAATTCTGTGTTTGTTAAAAGAATATATTCTTGGGGCGCCTGGGTGGCGCAGTCGGTTAAGCGTCTGACTTCAGCCAGGTCATGATCTCGCGGTCCGCGAGTTCGAGCCCCGCGTCAGGCTCTGGGCTGACGGCTCGGAGCCTGGAGCCTGTTTCCGATTCTGTGTCTCCCTCTCTCTCTGCCCCTCCCCTGTTCATGCTCTGTCTCTCTCTGTCCCAAAAATAAATAAACGTTGAAAAAAAAATTAAAAAAAAAAAGAATATATTCTGTTCTCTTGAAATTTATTGAGACATAATTTATGATGTAGCACACACACACAAAAATATCCTGCCCCCATCCCGATGCCCTTTTTCCCACCCCACCCCCACGCCCCCATGTAACATTATCAACTTCATTCAGAACGTGAAAGGAGCCATCTGCTGCCTATTAGGGAAGAACTTTATTCTTCCACTCCACTTCCAGAGGAAGGCTTTTCTTCCTCTCACCATAAGGGGGAAATAATAGGAATGAAATTTCTGCTCCTCCTCTCCCTTGATTGGTTTACCATATGGAAAGAAGGATTACTAATACAATTGCGCAGTGTGTGGGGTTAATGCATCTCAGACATAGGAAATATGTTCTGTCTGTTTCACTGCCTTCCTGGAGGATCTGTAAGTATAGCAGTGGACTCTTGTACCTTGTATTCAAGTTATTACATACACACCTGCATAAGAACACTAAGGTCTGTTTCCCTGAGAGAAAGCCCTAGAAGCCAATGATTCTTTTTACATTTTACATTCTTCCATGGCTCCGTTTATGGGGTTCCTGCAATCCTCCTTGCAGATGGCTGGGTAATTGTACTAGTAGCCCAATTTTCACATTAAATCTACCCATGTCAAGGTGGGGGGAAGAAGTAGGAATGGATCTCAAGATCTAGAAGTAAGAGAATGAAATTGACGGCCTCCCCTTTGTCCTCTGGTCCCATCTATATTTTGTAGTCATGACTTACTGGAAAAGAAAGTTACTAGGTTCTAACTGTCATTACTTTGATCACCCTTTAATTCCTTGTATGCAATCTGAACTACTAAGAACAGAGGAGATAAAGAGTGAGAAAGCTGCACTTTCAATTGCCCATAGCATTCCTGAGCTTCTTTCTATCAAGAGTCACCCTGTCTCCCTCAAATGAGGAGCATCTAATTCTAGGATGGGAGATCTGTCCTCCAAACAGAAAAGCACACTAAAAGTTACCCAAAAAAAGATAGAAAGAAAGCATTCACACCAGAGATATCAAGTTTGTGCATTCATCCTGTACCACAAATAATTATTAATAGGTTTGTTGTGTTGGGGAGTAAGTCAGGCACTTGTTATTGAGAAGTAAATGACACATAAGAGACTCCTGTCTTCCTGGTGTCTAGTCTAGCACATAAAATGCATGCAACACAAGTAATATCACAAGATTAAATTAAAATTGTAATAATTCTGATTCAAGATGTTGGACTGAAAACATGATTTACTTCCCACATCTGCCAATGTTTCTCTTTAATGGCTAAAGAAATATGAAAATAAGATAATTAAATACCAGTACTAGATATAGGAAAGTGTACAATTATCAGTTCAAATACTTGGAAAATTTCTGGTATTCATAAGCCACATAGGATTGGCTTCACAGAAAAACCAGAATGAAGAGGCTGCAAACCAATGTCGGTAGTTGTGTAGAGAATTATGAATTAGGGAAGGAGAAACTGGACAAGTTAAATCTTGATGCAGAGATGGGAAATGTGTTCATTAAAAGATCCAGAGAACATGCCAAGCTTAGAGTCAATGGAAATGGTGACAGAAATTGAAAGATATCCTTCATGAATTCATGAGGTCATTATTCTTGTATGGGCTGGACAGCTGTATCAGTGTAGTGTTCTATGTGCACAACGTGGCTAGGACATAATCTCCCTATATAAAAAGAAGATGCTGCTGACCCCCAAACCCTGTCATTGCAGTGAGGCCAGATACAATCAAAATCAATTCCAAGGTAGGGTACTCGCTAGAAATGGACAAGACGTATGGAGAGGTAGCTCCACATATCAGCATAGTATATTGTACCATCTCTGGTTCCAGGTATAAAAACTTCTCTATTTCAGCAGAAAAAGAGGGAACTTGGTACACCTTTCATTTTCTTCTTAACGACCAGAGGGGAATTCTACCTGTTAGCACACCGCAGCACAATGACCTACAGAGTCTTACAACCAGAAAACAGGAGCTGTAACCTTCACAGCCTCTGAGGAAACTGTCACCACCTATCTAAACCAGTAAGTCTCATCAATGAATAGACAGATAAAAGAATCTACAGACAGTTGAAGAACACTGGTCTCGTGAAAAGGAAGGACGATGCTAAACAAGCAGAAAAGCTAATCCTTTACAGATAGGAGTGAAAGTAGAAAAAAAAATTATAAAATATGTAGTAATATTTTTAAATGTCCTTTTTTTTAGTTTATTTATTTGAAACGGAGACAGCATGAGTGGGGGAGAGGCTGCTGATAGCCAGAGCCTATTTGGGATTTGGGGGCACCTGGGTGGTCAGTTGGTTAAGCATCCAACTTCAGCTCAGGTCATGACCTCATGGCTCTCGAGTTCAAGCTCTAAGTCAGGCTCTGCGCTGACAGCTCAGAGCCTGGAGCCTGCTTTGGATTCCATGCCTCTTCTCTCTCTGATCCTCCCCAACTCACATTCTGTCTCTGTCTCTCTTTCTCAAAAATAAATAAACATTTAAAAAAAAACATTCTCCAAATTATGGTAGGGGACTTAACCTACTAAACAAGTTTCTGTCTCAAGTTTAAGTCAGGGTTGGTGGCCCAGAGAGCATTGGGAACACAGGCTCTTCTACAGTGTTGCTCTGCCATCTTCAGTACATGTTTCCATCTTGTGACCCAAGAAGCTCTTCAGATCCCACCATCATACCCACATCCCAAGCTTCCACAAATAGTGTAAATGTGACTAGAGAAAAAACAGCTACTTTGAATAACCTTCCTAAACAAAGTACCTCTAGAGCCAACATAGTTGTTTTCTAGTGAATGGGATACAACATACACCACAGCCTGGGCTTCCTCAGGCCAACTCACCAGAGTTCAAGTCCTGCGCCTACAACCAACGTGATGAGAACGTGTAATTGTTCCTACAATAAGAACTCATACAATTCCTCCCTAATTCACCCAAACTGAAGATTTCCTACTCAGTCTCTGTACCTGAAAACTATTTATTAGGAGTGAAATTTACCAAGAAAGGGGAAACTGGAACACTAACTCATCCATTCCCCCCTTTTGACCACTGTGGAGTCCACTGACCCCAGAGTATCCTACCTCAAGGCAGCAGTGACTTGCTTCTTCCAGAACCGAACAAAATGTGCTACTTTTTAGGAACACAAAAGTTAAGTAATATTTTAGGGCAATGTCCAACAAATATGATGCAACACACCAATTATGACAATTCTCTTGTAAGTTTAACCTAGCTCCTGTTACCAAAAGGTGGGGTGGGGATCTAATGAACATCATTCCATATCCACATTTCAGAAAGAGAAATTTCTACTCTCAAGTGGCATAACTAGTTCTATATTTGTTAATAAATATAATAATAATCTATAATTATAATAAAAATTTACCAACACCAGCTTCTAGCACGTTATAGTTATTAGATAATAATAATTACATGATTACTTTTGCTTTGTTAAATTAATATTCATAAACATACATATATTCAATACTTGGTCTTATTCCCTTCTATCCTAAGTAAAAAATATAAATGAATTTAAATATAATAAATAAAAAATATAAATAAAACTTTTTAAAAAAGAAATCCACTATATACATATATCTTTATATTTTAAAAATAGGGATCAGGGGCACCTGGGTAGCTCAGTCAGTTAAGCACCAACTTCAGAATGGGTCATGATCTTGCGGTTTGTGAGTTCCAGCCCCCGTGTCTAGCTCTGTGCTGACAGCCTGGAGCCTGCTTCAGATTCTCTGTCTCCCTCTCTCTCTGCCCTTCCCCCACTAGCACTCTGTCTCTCTCTCAAAAATAAATAAACATTTTTTTTAATTTTAAGCAAAATAAAAAATAAAATTAGGGATCATAACATATTATTTATAGAGCCTATTACAGTATTGTCCCCCTTAGGTCTGTTTAAATAAATGAGAAACATATTGTAATACAGGTGTTTTCTCACATAGTGGACATCTCAAACGCTATGAGAGACATTCTCTTACTACAAAGAAAACCAGTGCCCTAGAGCTCCAGCTTTTTGAAAGTTCAAGACACTTTAAAACTAAAAACAGACAAAGGTTGGGACTTACCATTCCCTTACTAGACAATGTTCCACAATCATTGGGTGAAGGCAGAAAAAATGGCATATCCAGAGCTATTATCTATTGACTTTATCTCCCAGTCCCTCACCACAAGGAGTATATAAATATTGGTATCAAGAGTAAAAAAAAGGATGGGAAAAATAATCACAAATCCTGCTATCCAAGTAATCCAATAAGTGATGGAGCCAGTGCCCAGGGGTGTTCTTTGCCATGAGATAGCAGGACTGGAAGGACCCCTCACTGTGCAATGGTCTCTACCCTCATAGCTTAGACCAGCCATGGACTCCAGGCAGTACCTTTGACAGGAGCCTCAGAAAATAATAACTGGGATGTGTTCAGATCCATCCTTTTAGGGAGAATACCCTGAGTACTCGCTGGCGGATCTGTTGAGTCTTCACCCCATAGACAAGAGGATTGAGTGCAGGTGGCACGAGGAGGTAGAGTGTGGCCAGAAGAACATGGACATGATGGGGTACGTGGTGGCCAAAGCGGTGAGTGAGGAAGGAGAATATTCCAGGAACATAGAAGATCAGGATGACACAAATGTGAGACCCACATGTGCTAAAGGCCTTAAGTCGGGCCTCACCCCCCGGTACTTTCAGCACTGTCTGGAGGATGAAGGCATAAGAAATACCAATGGCCATGACATCTAGCCCAACCACAAGCAGGGCCACTGCCAACCCATAAGCTCGGTTCACTGTGGTTTCTGAGCAGGCAAGTTTCACCACAGCCATATGTTCACAATAGGCATGGCCTATGACGGTGGCCTGGCAGAAGATAAGTCTCTGCAACAGGATAGGGAAGGGGAGGAGGAGGAGTAACCCCCGTACCAGCACTGCCATTCCAATGCGCCCTATGATCCCTGGATGCAAGATGGTGGAATGGTGCAGAGGGTGACAAATGGCTACATAGCGATCCAGAGCCATGGCCACAAGTACACCTGACTCCATGGAAGAGAACGCATGGATGAAGAACATTTGGGTCAGGCAGACAGTGTACCCAATCTCATGGGCATGAACCAGGAGCACTGCAAGGGTTTTGGGTGCAGTGGAGGACGCCAGCACCAGGTCAATGCCAGAGAGCATGGCCAGAAAGAGGTACATAGGCTGGTGCAAGGATGGGTCAGTCCAGATGATAAAGATGATGGTGACATTGCCCATTACAGCAAAGAGATAAAGGACACTCAGCGGCATTGCTATCCAGTGCTGGCTTTCCTCTAAACCGGGGATGCCCATCAGGAAAAAAGAAGGCTGCAGTAACCTCCAGCTGGAATTGCTAAGGGCCATCGTCAATGGCTTAGAGAAGGAAGAGAGAAAAGAAACAAAAATCATGATTTCTCCATTGCTGGGGGGTTATCACAGTGTCTACCTCTGGTTACCACCTTCATGAGAAGAGAGAACCTGAAAGTGAAACACAAAAGAATAAAGTGAGATACAGAGAATCCCCTGTTCTTGAGATAATGTCTTTAAGGTGAGACATCCACATGCCTGAATTAAGATAGGTCTACTTTCATTTACAGGTAAGAGTAATCATGCTGCTTAGAGATGTCTAAACTACCATTCAATGACTTCTAATTTGGAATGTCCACTTGAATGGATCCTCTATATCACCTCTTGCCATTACTGAACACAATAAATCAATCTGTTATTTTTTTTTAAGTATTTTCCCTCAGTTTCCACGACACAGCACTCTACTGTGTTCCTCCTATGTCCTCCATCCCAACACCTTCTCCATCTATCTGTCCATTATACGTTATTGATTCCAGAACTTCATCCTCTCCTCCCTTCCCAGTTCTGTACATTTTCTCTGATTGAGTTCATCCATTTACAATATTTAAACCACTTATATAGTCTAATATCTTCCAAATCTAGGTTTCTAATTCAAATACCTTTCTGAAATACAAATCCATTTTCCACTTATCTATACATCAATGTCTATAGCACACACTCAACATATTCAAGACCGAATCAAATTGTTTATTCTCCCTAAATACACTCTACCTCCTTTATCTTCTCTCTATATAATTACTATATCTACCTATCTAACCCAATGTAGAAACCTGAAATCATTCTTATTCATTTTTATATCTCCTTTTACTTTGTCACCACTCCTGTTGACTGAATTTCAACCCCTTTTGATCCACTCATTCTTCTCAACCCCTAGGGTCACCGCCTAGTGCATACTCCTAATGTTTATCACCTGGATTATTTCCTTAGATCCTCTGGCCTTGTCATTAACCCTTTCTTCCACACTGCATTCTTAAGGCAGAGGATTATAAAATATATCTGAAATTCAAAAGTCATCATATCACTTCTGAGATTAAAATCCTTTTGTCCATTTAATCCACGGACTAATATCATAACTGACTGGCAAGCAAAGTTTTCAAAGGCTATCTTTTGTATTAATTTGACTTATACTTAGCACTTTTCCACACATATGTTTTGCTTGAACGATTCCAATGTTGGAATTATACGAGCACACCAATTTATTTTACATGTAACTTTAATGTATTGTTTCTTCCTCTTTTATCTGAATTGGACTTTCTCATCCTTCAAAATTCATAGGCTCTTGGCTACTGTCTTTTAGAAGACTCATTAGCTGTATTAGGAACATACTAGTCATGTCAGAAGCACTTTATTTTGTGATCTTTTTATCTTCATCCACAGTTTTCTGTTTTACATAATTACAGAAATCTTTTCAGTGTCTTAATGGTTTGTCTTAAGAAAAGAACAATTTCTTATTAAACTTGATAATTATAAGCTGGCTGGCAGAGGCTTCACAGTACAGTGGGATAAACACAAGCTTTGTAGGCAGACAACTAAGGTTAAATTCTGCCCTTTTCATATTCTACAAATGAAACCATGGCAGGATACTTAAACTATCTGAGTATAGATTTCCTCATCTGATTGTAGAGCAAATAACACAAATCACACTTGTTTATTATATATTAATTAAGTGATATGTATAAAGTTCTGGTATATAGATTATTCTATAAATAGTGCACAAATTTATACCTAGTTCTGTAATCGTACCATGAAAGACACATCCATTCTTGCTACTTCCCCAAGGTAGGGCCAGTGACTGTGAATAAGGTATTGGGCAGGCAAGATGTTATTACCAATTGTCAGATCCCAGAGGACACACAGACACCTCCGGACAGAGCCAAAATTAGCATCCAGATTGGCTGGGGACACACAGAGCTAAGTCAACTACCCCAGGGATAGCTGGTTGGGCAGAGAGGCAGAGCAGGGAGTGGCAAATGCACCTGATCAGGTGGCCCATCTGTCCAGTGTTGGTCATCACCCCTAAGCCTGTCCACCTTGATGTCTGCCATAGGCAGCTTCATTCTCAGTGAGCTAGGAAAGCCCGCATTTCACTTTAAGCTCAGGTTTCTTATTCACACAGGTCACACTCAGAGCAATAAATTCTTTAAAGGCTAAACATGTTCATTCCTCCCATCTGCTGAGAGTGTTGGCTGCTAAAAGCTCACAATTGAATCACTCTCCCTTGGACAAAGAGCTGACTCATTTAAGATTACTTTTCCTTTCTGAGTGTAGCTCTTACCCAATAACCACTCTAAGTACAAATACAAAGACCCGAACCTCTCTCTTTTGAAGCAATACTGAAGGACAATCTCAGCCCAAGAGCAGCCCCATGGAATCAGCTCATGCAGCTGGGGTTACAGGATCAGTTTAACTTTTTTGTATTTTCTGTCCTGTTTCCCTCACTCCCTGACAGATGTCACTCCAAAGTATACTTCACAATAAGTTTCCTGCATGCAAATCTCTGCCTCAATGTCTGTTTCTAGAGGATCTAACCTAAGTTAAATACCACCTGTCTCAGGTGACTTAAGCTTTCTGCCTCTCTTC
The DNA here is from genome assembly GCF_007474595.2 of Lynx canadensis. Taxonomy (NCBI): domain Eukaryota; kingdom Metazoa; phylum Chordata; class Mammalia; order Carnivora; family Felidae; genus Lynx; species Lynx canadensis. The sequence continues at coordinate 63,115,870 of NC_044312.2, forward strand.
TGAGAGACTGTGACAGGCCCATGAATATCAACCCCAATATCATGGCAAGTATGGGGAAAATACTGATTCTCAGAGTTCCTAATGAGATGGCTAAGACCTCCTTTATAATATCTCCCCAATATCAAGCAGACCCTTCCCTTGGTCCACCTCTGATACAGCACTTATGGTCCACCTCAGTGGCCACATTCTCCTTTGGAATAATGCTTCAGTTGCACTCTTTCCATTCATCCAGCCAACATGTATTTAATTCATAGCTAGTGCAAAGCCTCATTTATTCATTAAGTCATTCAATATGTATTAAATATCTACCAGATCCATATACACTACTAGATGTGAAACAAAACAAATAATGTGATAACTCTTGTCATCATGGCTCATGACAGAGTATACATTATATATGTGATCACAGAAACCTAGTAACAGTTACAAGGGTTATAAATTAAAACTACAGTATGATAATCATATAATACTCTTAATATATGAACTTCTAATTCTAGGGAGTGCAGAAAAGCCCCCCCTAACTCAAGTTAGTGACCAGAAGAATGGGTTAAAAGTGAAGGGAAGTATGGGAGTATGCTGAGGATACAGAATTTCTGAGGTGAGAAGGAAGGGAGCTTGGTTTTGCCAAAGACTTGAAAGAATCATGAAATTTGGGATGTATACTCAGGAACTGAGCCTGGTTCATAAGCAGAAACCATAGTAGTATTTTTAGGTCATGTTAAAGAACAGTGGAAAGTGGAGATACTGAAGATTTCAAGCACAAGTTTGAGACACGATCAGAATCTCAGTATCATGCTAGGAATACGTATAGGAAGAGGTAAAGCACAGATGCTAGGAGATGTGTTAGAGACACAGTGATCTCCAGAGAGGTTCAAGGATATGTTGTGAAAATGGGCAAATGAGGTAGGGATATTTGGAAGAAAGAAATCAAGAATATGAAAACAGAGTGTTCAATGGGTCATTCGCATGATTCCTGAAGTCTCACACCAGGGTAATGGGAGGCCAAAAATAGGGAAGACATTAACTTAGTCATCATTTAATGAAGAAGAGCAACAAGGAGAGACACCAGTACCCAAGAGTGGTAGAGAATGATCTGTATGAATGACATGAACAGCAAAAGCACTAGTCCATGCTTGTTTGCTAGTCTGTTTTTCCAGGGGGAAAATCCTAAAAATTGCTTTGGGGAACAAGAACAGTGAACATACTACCAAACCAGAGTATGACAAGTGTGAGAAAATGTAACGTCCTTAGTAGAAGTATAAAATTTTTGTCAGAAAAAAATGGATATAATGAGAGAACCAGCTTCATATACATTTTGTAAAAATTAAATGAGAGACTTTATGAGCAAAGATTTTTTTCTCAATGGTTCAAGGTACCATGCAGTAAGAGCTGAACAACAGTACCTGCTCATATCATCAAGATTTTATACTAATACAACATATTCATATGAATATTGTTTAAAATGAGTTTAGTCAAAGCACATAGAAACTCTACACTCATTGGTAATAAATGTCATTCATCCTCTTCCTCTGCAATCCTATAGCTACTGTGCATCTCCAGCAGCCCTTTCTTCCACTCCTGCCCATGAAGCAAAGTCATTTTTTATTGTGGTAAAATATATTTAACATAACATTTATCATTTTAACCATTTTTAGTTACAAATTCAGTGCCATTAGGTACATTCACAATACTGTATAGCCATCACCAATATCTATTTCCAGAATTTTTCCATCATCCCAAACAGGAGCTCTGTACCTGTTAAACAATCTCCATCCCTCTCTCCTCTAAGCCTTTGGCAACCTCTATGCTACTTATATCTCTATGAATTTGCCTATTCTAGGTACTTAATATAAGAGGAATCATACAATATTTGTTATTTTGTGTTTGGCTTATTTCACTTAGCATAACGTTTAAGGTTCATCCATGTTGTAAGCATGTGTTAGAAATGTGTTCCTTTTAAGACTGAACACTGATGTGTGTATACTACATTTTTGTTAATCCATTCATTAGCCAATAAACCCATAGGTTGTTTTCACCTTTAAGCTACTGTGAACAATGCTTCTGTGCTATCTTCTTAGTAATAATATTGAAGATTAATATTTGACTGAGGAAACATGGGACCATTGAGTATGGCATAGAGCAGAAGCCACTTAGGAAAGACTGAAGCAGACTCCCTTTAGAGACCATAAGTTTAGCCCTAACCCTCCATCTACCCACTCGACAACTCAGGCCCATACTCTTCTAAACCCTGGTCATTCATAGCATCTCTAACCTGACCCAACCTATGTCCCTTTCTTGCCCCTCACTTCCCATTGAGAACTAATGTCCCTTTCTTGCTCCTCACTTCCCATTGAGAACTAATCTGTGACTTGGAACCAACATCCACCGCAGCACTGTCACATTTTATCATACTTCCTATATTTTCAAGTTTATTTCATCATCACACCAAGAGCCTGGTAAATACTCAGCATGAGGAAGACAATAATGAAGAAAAGAAGAGAATAATGAAGAAATAAAGATAAGGAGGAAAACAAATTCTATTTTTCTGCTTGTTCTGTGTTTATACACAGCAGTGAGGTTGCCTTATTAAGAATAATCACATTCTCCAGTGCACCTGCACAGTGTCCAAAATATCACAAGTTGAAATTTTTAAAAAATGAAATAACATTTGAAACTTAAGGTAGTGTTCATCATAGTGATAGCAATAAAGACATTAGTGTTAAGAGTGATTATGACTGCAAAAAAAAGCAATTATGATTTCAATGCTAGTTTTGTGACAACTTATTTCATTTCTTCAGTAAAAAGTTACTGAGTGCCTACTGTGCCACACTTTGAGATTAATGTACTCATTTAATCCAAAATACACATATGTCAATACGACTAATGAAGAAACATGCTAGTAATGATGTAATCCATTAAAATAATAAAATTCATTTATTGAGAAAACATTTATTGAGTGCCTATCATATGAGTACTATGTTAAGGATACAATGCAATTCACCATTTAGTAGAGATGGGGGACAAAGATCATTAAACCAATTATTATATATTTATTTAATATATATTTAATTAAGATATGTTTAATTAATATATAATTAATATGTATATATTTAATTAATATGTATATATTTAATTAAATATACATATATTTAATTATGATGGATAATTAAAGAAAGATACATGGAGCTCTGAGCTCATAAAGTGACCTGATCTATCTTATAAAACCTTCTTCAAAGAGGTGAGGTTTAGACTGAAGCTCAAGATGAGTAGGAATAACAAGGATACAGACAGGGAGGTGCACTCCCAATAGCAAGAGCCCAGACTACCCATGGCTGGAGGAAGCATGGACACTTGGGGAACTAAAGAAGGAGACTTATGTATATTACATAACATACCACCAACACTACATATGTTGCAAGGATACATAAATACTTAGGAACATACAACAAACACATTAAAGTGAGTGCCAATAGTAGGAACTGGAAGAGAATGGCCCAAAGAATTAGGAATCAAGACAGAAAATAAAGAATTAGAACAATAATTATTGTGTGAAATAAACTTTAACTCAAGGCTCTGCACCTAAGACTAAAAATGAAGAAATAAAAGAACAATTATCATTATTCTTAGAGCTTAAAAATACATGATACTACAGGAGTCATAGAGGGCCATCCATCTCAAAAACAGAATCAAAGCACTTGTGTTTTACAAAGTGAAACTAAAGCACTTCTAGAATCAGATGGAATATGAATATTTTTTAAAAAGTTTCTCTCATTAACCTGAAACTCTAAAGAATCTCCATAGTTTGTCACCTTTATTTCCATGATGCCAAAATTTTACCCAAGACCTATCCACTCCCACAGACTGCCTGTGTCAGTGTCATGGTGGGAAGTGGCCCATGTTCTCATATGTACAAATAGGCTTCCAGTTCATCTCTCCCTAATCTCCTAAGTTACTTGTTCCAGGTCCATAGATACCTTAATTATTTCTTAATTCCTTGATTCATTTATCTTCTCAACACAAGTAAATCACAAACTCTTAGAATAAAGACATATCCAAAAAATTACTTTCTTGAGATACCCCTGTCTTCCATCCCAATATCTAAACACTATATAGACTTCAGAAGAGATTTCCCAACTTTCAAACACTCAAGAAAACTTCATTTTTCTCTTGAATGTCCCCACCAAGTAAATGAACTAGGCTGTGGGGCTCCCACTCCAAAGGGGAAGACCACCGTTGCCCCTGATGTCCAGTTCATGAGAACTGCACTCAGGTGGGATCAATCTGCTTGGGTCTCAGCATTTTAAGCAGCTGCTCCCGGATCTGCTTGGTCTTGACCCCATAGACAATGGGGTCCAGTGCAGGGGGAAAGAGCAAGTAGAGATTGGCAAGGATGACCTTAGCAGCAGAGGCTGTGGGTGGGCCAAAGCGCTGCATGACTACAGAAAGAAAGCCTGGTCCATAGAAGAAGAGGATGACACAGACATGAGCTGTACATGTGCTGCCAGCTTTAGCACGTGCCTCAGGTGAAGGAAAATGAATCACGGTCCTCACAATCTGCCCATAAGAGTAGGCAATAAAGGCCACATCCCCCACACCAAGAAAGATTGCCACAGCAAAGGCATAGAGGTTATCCACAGTGGTGGCCCCACAGGCCAGCTTCACTACTGCCATATGCTCACAGTAGGTATAGGCAATCGTGTGAGAGCCACAGTAGGACAGCCGACGGGCCAAGCTTGGAAAGGAGATGGTCAATCCCACACCTCGCAGCACTACCAGGCCTCCAATCTTGGCAACAACGACCGGGGTAAGAATGGTTGCATAATGTAGTGGGTTACAGATGGCCACGAAGCGGTTCACAGCCATGGCCACCAGCACTCCTGACTCCATAGCAGAGAATGCATGGATGAAGAACATCTGGGAAAGACAGGAGTGGGAGCTGATAGCTGTAGCACCAAACCAGAAGATGGCCAGCATCTTGGGCAGAGTAGAGAGGGAGAGAACCAAGTCAACAAAGGAGAGCATGGCAAGAAAGAAAAACATGGGCTGGTGAAGGCTGTGCTCTGTCCGGATGAGAAAAAGCAGGACACCATTCCCAGTCACTGCCAGGAAGAACATAAAGCAAAAGGGAAGTGAGATCCAAATGTGGGCAGCAGTCAGTCCTGGAATGCCAGCCAAGAAGAAGGTATGTGGGAAGTGATGAGAATTATTGGAAAGAATTATGGTGATCATCTCACTTAGAAGTGTGAAGGGCTACTAGAAAGAAAGGAAGCAGGTTAAAGTCAGTGATGTGGAGATTGGGAGCTCAAGATCTATGGTCTCACTAACAGCACCAGCACCATCACTCTTCCCCCATTGGTCTCAGTAAACAGTCAAAAATGATTTTCAGCTTAACTAATATTTCTGCAAGAACCTCAAAAACAGAGGAGGAAAATTAGTTTGGTCCAGTGGGAAATGTGTTGGACAAGAAGTTCAGAAACCAGTTTCCAGAATTTGATATCCCAGTATATTTATGACCTGGAGCAAATGACATAACCAGGTTTAAGCAGATGCCCAGGAATTAATGTTAAATAAAAACCCTTCCCATCAAGCTCACATTCCCAAGTTCTGAATATTGGCACTGGATTTAATCAGGGCTGACCTTACACATTCCTTAAGTCTTATACCACTAACCTTCATCTGAAACTGCCAAAAATCCTAACACCTGGAAACTTTCTTAATTTGGAGATCCCTCACTCCTCCAAACTTCACTTGACTCCCAGGTTACAGAATAAATGGTCCCTGATGACTCCAACATTGATTAGGTTCTTCCTTGGATTATTCCCCAACCATTTCACAAATGAATGTTTTGTTTTTCTCCTCAGTATCTCGTCCTGTAGCTCCCTCTCCTTTAAGTGGTGGTGTACAGAGGTAGACACAAAGTTCAGAGCTGTAGTTACCTGGAAAAAAACAGAAGCTCTTGGTAATAACTGTCATGTGAAAGCCAAAGAATTCTAAATTGCGCCAAATTATTGAGAACGGAAGAAAAAACGGGCATCCCCTCCAGTTCTATTTATCACATAACTATAAAAAGTGTACAAAATTATTCAGATCTGCAATATATCCTGTGCCAAATACTATTGTTTTTTAGGTTAGAAAACTGCGGTCTAGAAAGAAGCAAATGGCCAAGGGTCACAGATCTATTTAGTGACAGAATCAGGCAAGGCCTCACATGCACCAATCCCTGATCCCTGAGCTAGAAGGTCATCACCCTGTCTCTGTGTTAGCAGTGACTTCTCCAGGGCCAAGGAAGAACATCCAGGGCTGGGTGGCCACGGGTGAGCAGTAGAGCAATCAAATATCAGGGCAGATAAGGAATTACTTAGGGAGTACGTGTCTCTCTAACACCCCTTAATACCTCCAGTGCCACGATTCTCTCATGTGAAAGAAAAAACACAAGGACACACAGAGGCCTGGGTCTGGGGTCAGAGAGGGCTTTGGAGCATAAGATAAGTGATTCACGTTCCAGACAGAAAAGATGCAGCTGGATTGATCTCACAGTTTCAGTGACAGCAGCAAGTGGTCTATAAGCATGAGGGAAAGGAGCAGAAGTCAGCACAGGAGCATAATCCAAGAAAGAAGAAACAGCACAGATTAAAATGGCCAAGAACATTTGCTTTTTTCTCCAAGAGAAACCACATGATTATTGCCCATACCTTTACCACAGCCACTGAGGAAACTATGTAACCTCAGGAGAAGGCATGAGGGCTGGGAAGATGGGAGATTACAGTACACCTATAGTTTTAGTGCCATGTAATAAACTCTGGACCAGAAGTCAAGGTCCTGATCTGAGGTACTATTTCTGCCATATGTCAGCTTTGTGACCTTAAGCAAAGCTAACCATTTTCAAGCCTTAGTTTCCTTACATGTGAAATGAATAAATTAAAACCTACCTCACAGGATCATTGTGAAAATTCAATGAGATATTATATGTGAAAATCTTTTGTCAAAATCTGAAAATAGTAACATTATTTTCACTGAATTATAAGAAATAAACAATTCATTTGGAGGAATCTGGTTAAGAGCAACAGAAACTTCAGTGATTCAGAGACAATGCATTTGATTTGACAAAGAATGGTATGTTCATCCCATGGGTGGATGTTGTGTAGTAGTAATCCAGATACACATAGTCAAAAATACCATATCCTCCCCAACACGGCTCCTTTCTTCCCTCCTAACCACAGGCTATTCCCCTCAGCACCCTCAGGGAATGATGCTGTGTGTGTTGGTAGTGGGGGAGGAAGGGGATGGCTGGTGTCAAGAAATGTGGTTCTGACCTCCTGAGCATCTGCTTCAAATAATTCTCAAAATTGCCCATCCTTAAGCCTCAGCCCACCTTGTGGAACCTAACAGTATCTTCAGAACAGTTTAAGAAATAATTACCTCTGATCTCCCAACTATCTCCTGAGGACCCAGCAAATGTCCCTCATTATAACCTTGTGCCTCAAGGAAAAGTCTGACCCAGTAAGCTCAGCTCCTTTACTTCCATCAGGAAAGAGGATTAAGGGAGGTAAGGGGTCCTGGAACCAGAAGAATCCAGGACACATACTGAGGTGCCTCCATAATGTCTCCTTATGACTCACTCAAAGAGGAACATATTTATAAATAGCTTATTATTGAGCCAGGATTGGAAAGATGTTTGCCTACTTGGAAGAAAGTAATCCTAATATACCTGATCCCTCTCTTGCTTATATCCATATAATACAAAAGGCCCAGATAGACTTCTGATGATGTACACATCATCAACATTGGTGATATTTCCAATTTTCTTCAGTGATACCAAGACCATGCATTTCCACCCCAGACAGCCTATCAGATTATGCAGATCTGGAAATGTTGGGGGAAAGCTAATTTGTGGATGAAGTCTGTATGTATCTCTTTTCCTTGGGCCTACCCCTGGCCATTACTCACCAAAGATCTGTACTGTTTAACCTACAAAAGGATGAGAAAAAGTTAAGTTACCAGTCAAATCCCAAGAACAGGGTATTTAATGGGCACCTTTTCAGGCATTGCCTGTAGGGATCCAAAATGAAGTTCCCACCAATCAGACACCAATTAACACTTCTGCCTCTTCTTCAAACAAAGATTTAACAAGGCCTCTTCCTCTTATTGGGACCCCAGGGAACAGGCCCAACAGGGAATATTTTGAACCGCATACTCCAGGGTGTCAAGAGAGGGCCAAGGCCCTGCAGCCAGAAGCAAGGTGTGGCTTCCTCCCATAGGGAAGGGGACCACCTGGTTTGATGAACAAGCAAGATCTGATCTAGGGAGAATGAGGAAGAAGGCAGGGAGATTGTAGGTGTGTGGGGGGCGGTGGGCAACACCAGGACCAACATACAACATTACCTAGATGACCCCTCCATGACATAGGTGGAACCATGAGAGAAAGAATGGATTAAAGGTATAAGCTTTTATGAGAAAAGAGAACCTGGCCCAGGAATAAGAGTGAAGAAAATGTCAAATGCCTGAACTCAAAACAGTAGGTACAAAGGTAGACCAAGTCTTGTAGGTATTTCCATCCATACATTATGTCACCTGAAGTGAAACTACCTACAATTCTCTCCATTCTTAACCAATCTCTCTACATTTGACTCTCATCTCAGCCACCAAAATCACTCCTGAAAATGGTGCCAGATTAATCTGTGGAGGATGTTCAATAGTATGAAGGATCTGGACATTGCCTTGGATTGAGAGAGTTTTGAAAAATTGAGTGTGTACAGCTTACACAAGAGAACACTTGTGGTGGCATGCATGATTTTTAATGGGTTCTTCAAGTCCAGGAAGAAACTCCCTATGAGAGAAAATTATTTGTTTTATGAAGCCAAAGGAAAAACACAAGAACAAACTCATTCAAATTTATGGTTCAGAACTCAGCAAGACCTTTGTGTCTTCAGAATGATAAACCTTATCAGAAAGACAGAGGTATACACAGGGTATATTGGAAAGGAACAGCACAAGGTTTACAGGAAGAGTCAGTATGCAAAATCAGGTCATCCATTTCTGACAGCCATGCTCTAAGGGTACTATCCAGTTCTGGAGGGGAAAAGAAGACATAGCAGGTGTCATTTCAGGTACAGCCAGGATTATGAACCCTAACATGAAGCATTCAGTTTTCTAACAGAGAAGTCAAGCTGGGTAACAGTGAGCTTACAATAGATGACGCTATGATGTCTCTGAAACTGTAGAGAGAGGTATTATGAAGTAGAAAATATCAGCACAGAACCCTAGTGGAGGAGGAGGGAGTAGGCAGGACAAGTAGCAAGAGCAATACAAAGTTCAGTCTAAGAGGCACTGGTAACAAACACAGGAACTTCAGTCCAGGAAATAAACAAAAGTCTCAGAACTAGAAATCTAGATTAGTGTGAATATGGACTGCCTGACTGAAACTCTGAACCCTCACCTTGCAAAAAACATCAAGAGACTGGAATTGTCCAAAGATCCAAAAATAGTCAAGGGATTGGAATCGATAATTTGGATCAAAAAATATATTTCCTGGGTTCCTCTTAAACTTTAAACCCCTTTAAACAGGGTCAGGTGGAAGATACACATCAAACTAAGGCAAAGCATGACCAAAGGCAAAGCAGAGGCATATGCAAGGATCTGTAGCCACACCACGGAGAGATGGGAAAACCATGGAGAGAGAGCATCTGATTATGCCTGTGGGGATCACAGAAGGCTTCACAAATGAGGCAACATGAGAGAGGAAAGTTGAATAATGGAACAGAATGTTCCAGAATGACTCACTAGCACTAAAAGGAACTCCAAACTCATAAAGTACAGAATTCTTGATGGAAAGCTAAAAAGAGATCAATATTAATGAAGCAGTGCAGAGGGATGAGATTTGAGAGGAAGGTTGGCCCCAGACTGTGGCAGGTCTTAAGTGCTCTTCTAGATGGCACTACATGTTAATAAGAGGTCAAGGAACTTGTTTAAGCACAGCAGTGACACGGATAGATTAGTGCTTTAATAGATTTCTTTCATAGTGTTCTGGGCATAGGAAGATGATGTGATAATAGAGTGAAGTAAGCATTAGATCAAGTCTTTACTGGAAAATTCTATCAAATATTTAAGAAAGAAACAATGACAATCCTTACAATAGAAATAATAATGCAAACTTTTAGAAAACAGAGGAAAAAGGAACACTTTCCAATCCATCTTACAAAGCCAGTATTAATCTGATGACAAAATCATATAGACAGTACAAGATAGGAAAATCCAAACCAAAGTCCCTCATGAGCAGAGATATAAAAATCCTTAACAAATGATTAGCAAATACTATCCAACAATATATAAAAAGATTATTATATCATGAGTAGGTGGAGCTTCCCCAAGAATGCACAGTAGTTTATCATTCAAAAGTAAATTGTCATATTAACAAAATAGTGAAAACTATACATATCATATCATCATCTTCATAGAGACAAAAATAAAATCATATGAAAACAACATTTACTCATAATAATAATAGAAAAAATGCTCAGCATATGGGAAATAATAAGGAATTTCCCAAACATGGGGAAAAAAAGCCTTAATGTAAACCTTCAATATCATACATAATAGTAAAAAGTTGAGGAATTTCTCCCTAAAATCAGGATTATCAATGAATATTCATGATTGCACTACAGATGTTAACCACTGAAATAAGACAAAAAATAAAATCTTAGGGATTGGAAAATAAGAAGTAAAATGTAATCACTTGCAAACAACATGGATGTATGTAGGAAAGCTTAAGATCTGTACTAATAATTGAATTTAGCAAGATAACATGATACAAAGTCAATACAAAATTGATTTTCTGCATTTCTACAAACTAGCTATGAAAAAATTGGAAAACTAAATTTACAGTTATTATGTACAATTGCATCAAAATATATCAAATACTCAGGGATAAACTTGGTAAAATATTTCTGAGTCCCTAAATCACTACTAAGAGAAATTAAAGATCTAACTTAATGGAGAGAAATACTATATTCATGAATTTGTATCCTTGAAAATTGCTCCAACTGTGAGAAGGGTGGGCAGAACATATCATGCAAATTGGTGGCAAAAGAAAGCTGGAATAGCAATATTTATACCGGACAAAATAGACTTTAAAACAAAGACTATAACAAGAAACAAAGAAGGGCACTATATAACAAAAGAGGACAATCCAACAAGATATAACCACTGTAAATATTTATGCACCCAACATAGGAGCACCGAAACACATAAAATAGTTAATAACAAATATAAAGGAACTAATCAATAATAATATAATAATAGTAGGGGACTTTAATGCCCTACTTACATCAACAGACAGAGCATCTAAACAGAAAATCAACAAGGAAACAATGGCTTTGAATGACACACTGGAACAAATAGGTTTGACAGATATATTCAGAACATGCCATCCTAAAACAACAGAATACAAATTATTCTCAAGTACATACAGAACATTCTCCAGAATGGATCACATATTAGCCCACAAAACAAGCCTCAACAAATACAAGAAGATCAAAATCCATGAATATTTTCTGAGCACAATGCTATGAAACTACAAATCAACAAGAAAAAAACCAGAAGGACCATAAATACATGGAGGCTAAATAACATACTACTAAACAATGAATGGGTCAAGCAGGAAATCAAAGAAGAAATTAAACAGTACATGAAAACAAATGAAAATGAAAACGCAATGGTCCAAAACCTCAGATGCAGCAAAAACAGTTCTAAGAGGGAAGTTTACAGCAATACAGGCTTACCTCAAGAAGCAAGAAAAATCTCAAATAAGCAACCTAAATTGCACCAAAAGGAGCTAGAAAAAGAATAAACAAAACCCAAAACCAGCTGAAGAAAGAAAATAATAAAGGTTAGAGCAGAAATAAATGATATAGAAACTAAAAAACAATAGAGCATATCAATGAAACCAGGAGATAATTCTTTGAAAAAAACATCAATACAATTGATAAACCATTAGCCAGACTTACCAAGAAAAAATGGAAAGGACTCAAATATATAAAATCATGAATGAGAAAGGAAAAGAACAACCAACACCACAGAAATACAAACAATTGCAAGAGAATATTATGAAAAACTATATGCCAACAAATTGGACAACTTTGAAGAAATGGATAAATTTTTAGAAACATATGAACTACCAAAACTGAAACAGAAAAAAATATATAGAAAATTTGAACAAACCAATAACCAGCAAAGAAATTGAGTAAGTAATTTAAAAACTCCCAATAAACAAAAGTCTAGAACCAGATGTCTTCACAGGGGAATTCTACCAAACATTTAAAAAAGAGTTAATACTTATTTTTCTCAAACTATTCCAAAAAATAGAAAAGAAATGAAAACTTCCAAATTCATTCTATGAGGCCAGCACTACCCTGATACCAAAACCAGATAAAGACTCCACTACAAAAGAGAACTATAGGGGCACCTGGGTGGCTCAATCGGCTGGGCATCTGACTCTTGGTTTCAGCTCAGGTCATGATCTCACAGTTCACGGGATCGAGCCTCACATGGGGCTCTGTTCCAGCAGCGTGGAGCCTGCTTGGGATTCTCTCTCTCCCTCTCCCTCTGCCCCTCTCCCGTTCTCTCTCTCCCAAAATAAATAAATTTTAAAAAAGAGGAACTACAGGCCAATATCCCTGCTGAACATAGATGCAAAAGTTTGTCAACAAAATGCTAACAAACCAAATACAAAATACACTTTAAAAAAATCATTCACCATAATCAAGTGGGATTTATTCCTGGGTTGCAAGGGTGATCCAATACTCACGAATCATTTATTGTGGTACATCACATCAATAAAAGAAAAATAAGAACCATATGACATTTCACTAGATTCAGAAAAAGCATTTCACAAAGTAAAACATCTATTCATGATAAAAACCTTCTACAGAAAAAGGGAACATACCTCAACATAATAAAGGACATCTATAAAAAACCCACAGCTAACATCATCCTTACTGGGGAAAAACAGAGTTTTTCCTCTAAAGTCAGGAACAAAACAAGGATGTCCACTCTTACCACTTTCATTCAACATAGTACTAGAAAGTCCTAACATCAGCAATCAGACAACAACAAATAAATAAAAAGCAGCCAAACTGGTAAGGAAGTAGTAAAACTTACACTATTTGCAGATAACATGATCGACACATAGAAAACCCAAAAAACTCCACCAAAAAAACTGCTAGAGCTGATCAACAAATTCAGTAAAGTCTCAGGATACAAAATCAATGTACAGAAATCAGTTACATTTCCATACACCAATAATGAAGCAGGAGAAAGAGAAATTAAGAAAACAATACCATTTAAAACTACACCCAAAATAATAAGATATCCAGGGAAAAAACCTAACCAAAGACGTGAAAGACCTATACTCTAAAAACTATACAACACTGATGAAAGAAATTGAAGAGGACACAAAAGAAATGGAAAGATATTCCATACTCACGGATTGGAAGAACAAATATTATTAAAATGTCCATACTATCCAAAGCAGTCCGCACACTTAACACAATCCCTATCAAAATACAAACAGGATTTTTTACAGAACTAGAACAAACAATCCTAAAATTTGTATGAAACCACAGAAGATCCTGAATAGCCAAAGCAACCTTGAAAAGAAAAGCAAAGGGGCGCCTGGGTGGCGCAGTCGGTTAAGCGTCTGACTTCAGCCAGGTCACGATCTCGCGGTCCGTGAGTTCGAGCCCCGCGTCGGGCTCTGGGCTGATGGCTCAGAGCCTGGAGCCTGTTTCTGATTCTGTGTCTCCCTCTCTCTCTGCCCCTCGCCCGTTCATGCTCTGTCTCTCTCTGTCCCAAAAATCAATAAACGTTGAAAAAAAAAAAATTAAAAAAAAAAAAAAAAAGAAAAGCAAAGCTGGAGGCATCACAATTCTGGACTTCAAGTTATTTTGCAAAGCTGTAGTGATCAAGACAAATGGTAATAACACAGAAGTAGATATATATAGATCAATAGAACAGAATGAAAAATACAGAAATAAACTCACAATTATATGGTCAATTAATCTTCAACAAAGCAGGAAAGAATATCCAATGAATGAATTGGATGAAGACAGTCTTTTCAACAAATGGTCATGGGAAAACTGGACAGCCGAATGCAAAAGAATGAAACTGGACGACTTTCTTCTACCAATCACAAAAATAAATTCAAAATGGATTTCCAAATGACACATTTGATAAAGGGTTAGTATCCAAAATAAATAAAGAACTTACAAAACTCAACACTCAGAAAGCAAATAATCCAATTTAAAAATAGGCAGAAGACATGAACAGACATTTTTCTGAAGAAAACATACAGATGGCCAAGAGACACATGAAAAGATGCTCAGCATCACTAATCACCAGCGAAATGCAAATCAAAACTACAATGAGATATCACCTCTCACCTATCAGGATGGCTAAAATCAACAATACGATGAAACAACATGTGTTGGTGAGGATGTGGAGAAAAAGGAATACTAGTGCACTTTTGGTGGGAATGCAAACTGGTGCAGCCACTGTGGAAAATAGTATGGAGGTTTCTCAAAATTTAAAAATAGAGCTACCACACAATCCAGCAATCACACTACTGGGTATTTACCCAAAGAATACAAAAATACTAATTCAAGGGGATACATGTGCCCTTATGTTTATAGCAGCATTACTTACAATAATGAAGATATTGAAGCAGCCTAAATGTCCTTTGATTAATGAATGGATAAAGATGTGGTGTGTGTATATATCTATATATCTATCTATATAGAGAGATCTATAGATAGATAGATAGATAGATAGATATAGATATATATCTGTATCTATAGATACAGATAGGTATAAATATAAGTATATATAATGGCATATTATTCAGCCATAAAAAGAATGAAATCTTGCCATTTGCAACAGCGTGGATGGAGCTAGAGAGTATTATGCCAAGCAAAATAAGTCAGAGAAAGACAAACACCATATGATTTCACTAATCTGTGGAATTTAAGAAACAAAAGAGACAAGCAAAAGGGAAAAAATAAGAGAGACATACACACAAACCAGGAAACAGACTTAATTATAGAGAACAAACTGATGGCTACCAGAGGGGGAAGTGCAGGGAGTGGGGGGATGGGTTAAATAGATGATAGGGATTAAGGAGTGCAATTGTCATGATGAGCACAGGGTGATATATGGAAGTGTTGAATTACTATATTGTACACCTGAAATTAATATATAACACTGTATGTTAACTAACTGGAATTTTTTTAAACCTAAAATTAAATTAAAAAAAAAAGTAAATGGTTAACCTAAAAAGACTTGAGTGACTACCTACTGGTGCTTTCCATGGGACTGGGGGCTGAGTACTTCTATTCCCTAAGCCAAGCCTTGACATACATCTAAGATCATTGGGGGCTATGGCAAAAGACATCAAGCCTTGATACACACAGGAAAAAAGTTTAAAAAGAGCCTCATGGAGGACCTAGGGAGTACACAAGAAGGTCTAGGGCAATTCTGGGCTCCAATTTGTGCAACAGCCCAGGCCCCAGGGGAGAGGAGAAGTTGTACTCTCAGCAACAAAGACATAAAAGACAGGTGTAGCCAAGAGAATAGAAGCAGTTACAGAAGGCAGTTCCATTTGGAGAGGATCTCTCCAGGACCTCCTAGCAGGGAGTAACCAGGGGCCAAGGGGAGGGGAGGGCAGGGGGCTGTTTTCTTGCTCTGTTTTCCTAGGTCTTGGTTCCAGTTGCTCTGCCTCTCTTTCTCCCACTCCTTTGGCTTTCTCATCTTGCTTTCTTCATTTAATCCTTCTGACTTTGGCCCTCTTTTTCCTAAGATCTTGCCTACAGAGACAAAAGCCTGAGATCTGGAAAACCAGTGAGAAAAAGGAGACTCAGGTCTCCTCTGGACATGTTAGAGGGAGTAGAAACCCCTGTCTTACAAACGAGCAACCAAAGTCTGCCTCACAGAGCCTGACACAGGGGAGGTTTGCTGTCAAACCTGAAAGAACGGTGCCAGCAGGAGATCCTCCCATTTAAATTATGGATCCAAGATCCTAAAAAGAGATAACAATTGAATTTACCCATATCTGATTTTTTAAAAATCAATGACTAGAAATAGACATCAAATTATCATAATAATAGAGAACATTGGTCAGAAAAGTATTAGCCAGCAGTACACTGAAGGGAAAGTTCTAAAGACATTCTACTTCAAGTCTAGACCTAGACACAGACGTTGATTATCACTCTTTCTTTATATTGTTTAGAAACTTATAAATATTTTAATTTAAGATGCAAAATAAAAACTTACAATCGTCAATCTTATCTAATGATAGGAAATACATTCTTCGACCAAAAAAATGTGGGGAAAAAAGTTACTGAAAAGCAATTTGCCTTGGAAAGTAAAAGAGCTGTATTTTGAGAAATGTCTTAAAATTTTAACAATAGTCATTAGAAGGTTTCGTAGGTAACAAGCCAATTAGGAAATACAAAGAGAGACAAAAGTAATAATAATAGAAAACATCCCCAAAATATCTATAACAAAAAGCAAAAACACAGATTTCTCAATGGAAAGAATCAATGGGTAAAGACATCAGTTCTCCCATAACTAATTTGTATTTTTTTAAATATAATACTCCAGAGGCGCCTTGGTGGCTCAGTGGGTTAAGCGTCTGACTTCATCTCAGGTCGTGATCTCATGGTTTGTGATCTCATGGTTTGCGGGATCTCAAACCCGCATCAGGCTCTGCGCTGACTGTGCAGAGCCTGCTTGGGATTCTCTTTCTCCCTCTCTCTCTGCCCCTCCCCTGCTCTCTCTCTCTCTCTCAAAATAAATAAATAAACTTTAAAAATATATATAATATTCCAAGAAAATAACATTTAAATTAATTAACATTAATTTAAAACATTTTTTGAAGTTATTACTAAGAATTTCCCCTACCATGTGGTAAATATATGTTTTTAGTGACACTAAAAACAGAAAAGATTGTCCTGGGAGGCAGTGACCTCTGAATATATGTTGGAATTTAATATAGGACTAAAAAAGTGCATTCAGGATAGTGGGAGAAAAAGGCTTACTGAATGGTGCTGGAACAATGGTTTAACTATTAGTGGGGTGAAATTAATGTACTTTTTCACTCCATGTGAAATTCCAAATTCATTTAAAAATTAAATTTAAAATAAACTTCTGTAAAGAATATGCTAGTAAATACTTATTTAAATACTAGATTTTATATTATTAAAAGTTTAAAAGTCATGAAATAATATTAAAAAGTACAATTGTTATGACCACATAAAAGTTTGTGTATGCATGTGAGTAAATCATTTTTTAGAAAAGACAGAATTTAATGGAAAATGAATTGGAGGAAATACTTCCAGAAAATTCAACAGAGGTAATACCCTTAAGATATAATGAAATTTTTTGGGGGCGCCTGGGTGGCGCAGTCGGTTGGGTGTCCGACTTCAGCCAGGTCACGATCTCGCGGTCCGTGAGTTCGAGCCCCGCGTCGGGCTCTGGGCTGATGGCTCAGAGCCCGGAGCCTGTTTCCGATTCTGTGTCTCCCTCTCTCTCTGCCCCTCCCCATTCATGCTCTGTCTCTCTCTGTCCCAAAAATAAATAAACATTGAAAAAAATTAAAAAAAAATAAAAAGATATAATGAAATTTTTTTAAGAAGATATAATGAAATCCATACAAATTAATAAGACCGTACACTCCAAACTGAGCACTTGAAAAACATTATTGCTCTTAATACTACAAGGTAAGTTGCACATAAAGACAAAAGAGAAAACTAATGAAGAAGCCCATAAATGGAAAATAAATCTTTGAAAATGTCAAAGCTCACTCAACAGTGAAGTGAAAACTGAACCAAAATTGAAATATCACTTTTACTCTATCAAATAAAGACTTTTAAGTTAAATTTCCTAATTTGGAATGTGATGAAATTGATGGATATGATGAAATAAACACAGTCAAACTCTGGGTGTGTAAAGTACTACAATGTCTCTATGAAGCAACATTTCAGTATATTTCAAGATTATTTAAAATATCCATATTCTCCTACAGGGGCAGAATAACCTCTTGAAAGACAATTTGGGAATTGTCTGGCAGAACAGCATCGAAGCTTTTTGTGTGTCTCGCATCCATGAAATACAGCCAGACCAACACTAACCATCCTACACACCTAGAAAACTGATTAGAAGATTAACACAACAATCTGCACAACCTGAACCACAGAATTCAGGAGGTATGCAGCACAGAGAGGTGAACTTGGGGAGCGAGAAGCTGTGGTGGAAAGGGGGCCACTTTTGTGGGTGGAGAGAGGATGGAGACTGGGGAGGGGGGAGCATACAGTAAAAGCACCCCTCCCCAAAAACAGCTGGAGAGAAAGTGGAAAATTGGAAACAGCCACAGGGACTAAACTAAAAAGGGAGAAAAGAGAAAGGAGAGGGTTTAAATTCCATTAAGATGGTAAACAAGGGGAGAGCAAAGGCTGCAACTCCACAGTTCAATACCTGGCGGTGCTCTGGTGGGAAAGGTGAATCCCCAGGAACAGAGTGGGGTCCAGGAGGTTCTCAGGCCGCACAGGGAAAAGTGGTTCCACTGATGGAAGGACATTTGGTAGAGGCTGTTGAAGCCACCTGGCCCCAGCAGACCCCAGAAGGCAGCCACATTCGCTGGTGCTGGGGCAAGGTTGTTGAGGGTGAAGCCCAGTGCCAGATGTGTGTTGCAATTTTCCATGGTCCCTGAAATGCTGCTGCTACACTGTCTCATGATCTTTTTTAGGGGCGGGCTGGCACCTGGCCATAGTCTCAGGGCACCAGCAACAGCAGGGTCCAGTGGGCATTCCTGGGTGCAGCCGACATTCGGCCATTACTCATACAGCCATTGCTCGGTGAGACCCTCCCGCAGACCAGATGGGCAGGGTGGGTCAAAGCCACAGCCCTTCGGAAGTAAGGGGCCAGGGAAAATAGCCACACCTGAGACAAAACTCGGGAGAGAGGTACTGCCTGGGGACTGGTCACGGAGAGTGGAAAAGCGGAGAGTCGATGAGAGCTGAACACAGAGGACCAGTGCGCAATTGCTGATCAGGGAGAACAGACTGGGTGGCTGGGTGGCGCCGTTTTTCACCACTCCCGTATATGCATATGCGTGTGCACCAACAAGCACCGCAACAAGCCACCCCAGTAGGCTAGCAGCGCCATCTAGTGAAGAGTGGAGCTGTTACACCGGGCCCTGCCTAACTGGGCCAACTTCACTCTTCAAGAACACAAACCTCACCGCCAGCTTAATTTATGGACTACAAAGAGCTACATAGACTGACCGACCTCTAGGGGAAAACAAAGCAATTTCAGTCCTACTTCAATCTGTTAGCAGGTTCATATATTCAATTTTTTTTTCCTTTTTTCCTTTTTCTCTTTTACAATTCTTTTCTTTTTCTTGAAGAAAGAGAAAAACTCATTTTCATTTTTAATTTTTATTAAAAATATCTCTCTTTAATTTTTATTACTATATTTTTTGCTTTTGTGTAAATTTTCTCAAATTCTACTTTACTTTCATCCTTTTATTTTGGTCTACTTCAGTGTACTCACCTTTTCAAATTTTCAAACAATTTCCTTTTTTCTTTCTTTTCTTCTCTTTTTCCTTTCTTTTCTTTTTCTTGAATGCAGAAACAGAAAAACTTCATTTTTCCTTTCAATTTCTTTTAAATATTTTTATTTAATTTTTATTACTATATTTTTTGCTCTTATGTAAATTTTTTCAAATTCTATCTTACTCCCATCATTTTATTTCAGTCTACTACAGTGTATTCACTTTTTCATATTTTGAAACGATTTTTTTGTCTTTACTTTTATTTTTTCTATTTTTTGTCTTTTTTCTTTCTTTTCTTTTTTCTTAAATACGGAAAATGAAAAAGTTCATCTTTCTTTTTAATTTTTATTAAAAACATTTTTCTATACTTTTTTTGTACTATATTCTCTACTTTTGTGTATTTTAGTCCACTTTAGTGTATTCACTTTATCAAATTCTCAAACGATTTCCTTTTTTTTCTTCTCCCCTCCTTTTTTTTTTTTGTTTATTTGTTTGTTTCTCTAATCTGTCAAACCACTTTCAACATCCACACCAAAACACACCTAGGATCTAGCATCATCTATTCGATTTTTGTGTGTCTGTGTTTTTAATTTTAATATTTTTTTAATTTTATTTTTTTTAATTTCAATTTTTCTACCTCATTAATTCCTTTTCTCCCTTCAAAATGAAAAAAACGAAGGAATTCATTCAAAAAGAAAGAGCATGAAGAAACGACAGCCAGGGATTTAACCAACACAGACACAAGCAAGATGTCTGAACCAGAATTTACAATCACGATAATAAGAATACTAGCTGGAGTTCAAAATAGATTAGAATCCCTTTCTGCAGATATAAAAGAAGTGAAAAATAGCCAAAATAAAATTAAAAATGCTATAACTGAATTGTAATCATGGATGGATGCAGTGGCAAGGATGGATGAGGCAGAACAGAAAATCAGCAATATAGAGGATGAACTTATACAGAATAACGAATCAGAAAAAAAGAGGGAGATTAATACAAAAGAGCACGATTTAAGAATTAGAGAAATCATGGGGTGCCTGGGTGGCTCAGTAGGTTAAGTGTCCGACTTCGGCTCATGTCATGATCTCAGGTTCGTGAGTTCAAGCCCCACGTCGGGCTCTGTGCAGACAGCTCAGAGCCTGGAGCCTGCTTCAGATTCTGTGTGTGTCTCTCTCTCTCTGCTCCTCCCCTACTCATGCTCTGTCTCTCTCTCTCTCCTTCAAAAATAAATAAAAACATTTTTAAAAAAAGAATTAGAGAAATCAGTGAGTCATTAAAAAGGAACAACACCACAATCATAGGGAAGACAGAGAAATAAGGGTATAAGGGTTATGTGAGCAAATCATAGCGGAAAACTTTCCTAACCTGGGGAAAGACACAGACATCAAACTCCAGGAAGCACAGAGGACACCCATTAGATTCCACAAAAACTGACCATCAACAAAGCATATCATAGTCAAATTCACAAAATACTCAGGCAAGGAGAGAATCATGAAAGCAGTAAAGGAAAAAAAGTCCCTAACCTACAAGAGAAAAAAGATCAGGTTTGCAGCATACCTATCCACAGAAACCTAGCAGGCCAGAAAGGAGTGGCAGGATATATTCAGTGTGCTGAATCAGAAAAATATGCAGCCAAGAATTCTTTATCCAGCAAGGCTGTCATTCAAAATAGAAGGAGAGATAAAAAGTTTCCCAGACAAACAAAAAGTAAGTGAGTTTGTGACCAGTAAACCAGCCCTGCAAGAAATTTTAAGGGGGACTCTCTGAGGGGACAAAAGATATATATATATATATATATATATATATATATATATATATATATATATATACCAAAAGCAACAAATGTTAGAAAGGACCAGAAACACCACCAGAAATTCCAATTCTACAAGCATCATAATGGCAATAAATTCATATCTTACAGTACTCACTCTAAATGTCAATGGACTCGATGCTCCAATCAAAAGACACAACAGAATGTATAAGAAAACAAGATCCATCTATATGCTGTTTACAAGAGACCCACTTTAGACCTAAAGACACCTTCAGATTTAAAATAAGGGGATGGAGAACCATCTTTCATGCTAATGGTGAACAAAAGAAAGCCAGAGTGGCCATACTTATATCAGACAATCTAGGCTTTAAAATAAAGACTGTATCAAGAGATGCAGAAGGGCATTTTATCATAATCAAGGGGTCTATCCACCAAGAAGACCTAACACTTGTAAACATTTATGCACCAAAGGTGGCAGCACCCAAATATATTAATCAATTAATCACAAACATAAAGAAACTAATTGATAGTAATACCATAAATGTAGGAGACTTCAACACCCCACTCACAGCAATGGACACATCATCTAATCAAAAAATCAACAAGAAAACAATGGCTTTCAATGACACATTGGACCAGATGGACTTAACAGATATATTCAGAACATTTCATCCTAAAGCAACAGAATATACATTCTTCTCCAGTGCACCTGTAACGTTCTCCAGAATAGACCATATACTGGGACACAAATCATCCCTAAGTAAGTACAAAAAGATCGAGATCATACCGTGCATATTCTCAGACCACAACGTTATGAAACTCGAAATCAACCACAAGAAAAAATTTGGAAAGGTAACAAATACTTGGAGACTGAAGAACATCCTACTAAAGAACAAATGGGCTTACCAAGAAGTTAAAGAGGAAATTAAAAAGTATATGGCAGCCAATGAAAATGATAACACCACAACCAAAACCTCTGGGACGCAGCAAAGGCAGGCATAAGAGGACAGTATATAGCAATCCAGGCCTTCCTAAAGAAGGAAGAAAGGTCTCAGATACACAACCTAACCTTACACCTTAAGGAGCTGGAAAAAGATCAGCAAATAAAACCCCAAACCAGCAGAAGACAGGAAACAATAAAGATTAGAGCAGAAATCAATCCTATCGAAACCAAAGAAACAGAACAGATCAATGAAACCAGAAGCTGGTTCTTTGAAAGAATTAACAAAATTGATAAATCACTAGCCGCTTTGATCAAGAAGAAAAAGGAAAGGGCCTAAATGAATAAAATCAAGAATGAAAGAGGAGAGATCACAACCAACATTACAGAAATAAAAACAATAATAAGAGAATATTATAAGCAATTACATGCCCATAACATGGGTAATCTGGAAGAAATGGACAAATTCCTAGAAACATATACACTACCAAAACTGAAACAGGAAGAAATAGAAAATTTGAACAGACCCATAACCAGTAAGGAAATCGAAATAATAATCAAAATTCTGCCAAAAAAGAAGAGTCCAGGGCAAAAAAGGCTTTCCAGGGGAATTCTACCAAACATTTAAGGAAGAGTTAACACCTATTCTCTTGACACTGTTCCAAAAAATAGAAATGGAAGGAAAACTTCCAAACTCTTCCTAGGAAGCCAGCATTACCTTGATTCCA
This sequence comes from Lynx canadensis, assembly GCF_007474595.2. NCBI lineage: Eukaryota > Metazoa > Chordata > Mammalia > Carnivora > Felidae > Lynx > Lynx canadensis. Next base: position 63,138,909 of record NC_044312.2, read on the forward strand.
AAACCAGAGACCCCACTAAAAAGGAGAAATATAGATCAATTTCCCTGATGAACATGGTTGCAAAAATCCTTAACAAGATATTAGCCAACCAGATCCAATAATACATTAAAAAAGTTATTCACCACGTCCAAGTGGGATTTATACCTGGGATGCAGGGCTGGTTCAATATCCACAAAACAATTAACGTGATTCATCATATCAGTAAAAGAAAGGACAAGAACCATATGATCCTTTCAATAGATGCAGAGAAAGCATTTGACAAAATACAGCATTCTTTCTTGACAAAAACCCTCAAGAAAGTAGGGATAAAAGGATCATACCTCGAGATCATAAAGCCATATAAAGCGACCCAATGCTAACATCATCCTCAATGGGGAAAAACTGACAGCTTTCCCCCTAAGGTCAGGAACAAGACAGGGACGTCCACTCTTGCCACTGTTATTCAACATAGTATTGGAAGTCTTAGCCTCTGCAATCAGACAACACAAAGAAATGAAAGGCATCCAAATTGGCCACAAGGAGGTCAAACTTTCACTCTTCGCAGATGGCATGGTACTCTGTATGGAAAACCCAAAAGATTCCACCAAAAAACTGCTAGGATTGATTCATGAATTCAGCAAAGTTGCAGGATATAAAATTAATGCACAGAAATCGGTTGCATTCCTATTCACCAAAAATGAAGCGACAGAAAGAGAATCAAGGAATCAATCCCATTTACAGTTGCACTAAAAATCATAAAATACCTAGGAATAAATCTAACCAAAGAGGTGAAAAATCTATACACGGAAAACTATAGAAAGCTTATGAAAGACAATGAAGAAGACACAAAAAAATGGAAAAAAATTCCATGCTCCTGGATAGGAAGAATAAATATTGTGAAAATGTCAATACTACCCAAAGCAATTTTCATATTCAATGCAATCCCTATCAAAGTAACACCAGCATTCTTCACAGAGCTAGAACAAATAATCCTAAAATTTGTATGGAACCAGAAAAGACCCTGAATAGCCAAAGTAATCTTGAAAAGAAAAACCAAAGCAGGAGGCATCACAATCCCAGACTTCAAGCTATACTACAAAGCTGTAATCATCAAGACAGTATGGTACTGGCACAAGAACAGACACTCAGATCAATGGAACAGAATAGAGAACCCAGAAATGGACCCACAAATGTATGGCCAACTAATCTTTGACAAAGCAGGAAAGAATATCCAATGGAATAAAAACAGTGTCTTCAGCAAGTGGTGCTGGGAAAACTGGACAGTGACATGCAGAAGAATGAACCTGGACCACTTTCTTACATCATACACAAAAATGAACTCAAAATGGATGAAAGGCCTCAATGTAAGACAGGAAGCCACCAAAATCCTTGAGAAGAAAGCAGGCAAAAACCTCTTTGAACTTGGCTGCAGCAATTTCTTACTCAACATGTCTCCGGAGGCAAGGGAAACCAAAGCAAAAATGAACTACTGGGACCTCATCAAAATAAAAAGCTTCTGCACAGCCTGTCAGGCAACTGACAGAATGGGAGAAGATATTTGCAAATGATATATCAGGTAAAGGGTTAGTATCCAAAATCTATAAAGAACTTACCAAACTCAACACCCAAAAAATAAATAATCCAGTGAAGAAATGGGCAAAAGACATGAACAGACACTTCTCCAAAGAAGACATCCAGATAGCCAACCGACACATGAAAAAATGCTCCACATCATTCATTATCAGGGAAATACAAATCAAAACCACAATGAGATACCACCTTACACCTGTCAGAATGGCTAACACTAACAACTCAGGCAACAACAGATGTTGGTGAGGATGCAGAGAAAGAGGATATCTTTTGCACTGTTGGTGGGAATGCAAGCTGGTGCAGCCACTCTGGAAAACAGTATGGAGATTCCTCAAAAAACTAAAAATAGAACTACCCTACGACCCATCAGTTGCACTACTAGGCATTTATCCACAGGATATAGGTGTGCTGTTTCGAAGGGACACATGCACCCCCATGTTTATAGCAGCACTATCAACAATAGCCAAAGTATGGAAAGAGCCCAAATGTCCATCGATGGATGAATTGATAAAGAAGATGTGGTATATATATACAATGGAGTATTACTCGGCAATCAAAAAGAATGAAATCTTGCCATTGGCAACTACGTGGATGGAACTGGAGGGTATTATGCTAAGTGAAATTAGTCAGTCAGAGAAAGACAAAAATCGTATGACTTCACTCATATGAGGACTTTAAGAGACAAAACAGATGAACATAAGGGAAGGGAAACAAAAATAATACAAAAACAGGGAGGGGGACAAAATAGAAGAGACTCATAAATATGGAGAACAAACAGGGTTGCTGGAGGGGTTGTGGGAGAGGGGGTATGGGCTAAATGGGTAAGGGGAACTAAGAAATCTACTCCTGAAATCATTGCTTCGCTATATACTAATTTGGATGTAAATTTTAAAAAATAAAGTTAAAACAAAAAAAAGAAAGACAATTTGGCAATATCAATCAAAATCTTTCTTTTTCCATTTCACTCTGCAATTCATTCTTAGAAATTATCCTATAAACTTATGCATAAAGATATATGAACAAGTACATTTAGTACGTTTTTTACAGTAGCAAAATACTAGAAACAAATTGAATGTCAGAAGTTCTTATTAAATTATCAGATATCCATGTGGTAGAATATCATTCACTTAGCAATGTGGCATATCTAGTTTGTGATAGGGAACAGTCTCGAAGATAATTAAGTTAAGAAAGAAAAGGAAAGGAAACAAAGGATAAAGGATATGATTAGTATGCTAACATTTGCTTTTGTCTTTTATGAGAAAACATATACATATATTCTTGTTCATGCAAAAACTATCTCTGGAAGGATTCCTAAGAAACTGGGTTACTGGCTGCCTCTGGTGAAAAGGAAGAAATTTGGGAGTCCTAAGCACAGAAGTCTTAGTAACCATTGTTTATATTTTTTAAATTTTATTTGAATTTGAACAATCTACATGTATGACAGTTAAAATCAAAATATTACTAAAAAGAGTATTTTAAGATGTTCTTTGTATGTATCACTTTTGTATCATTTAAAAAATCCTACTCAAAGGAAACAATCTGAAAAGTAAAATAGTGGTGAGTAAATTATGGAACAGCCAAATACAGAAATATAAGATTCCACATTGCTTTTAATGATCTGGAAAGTTTTGGTTTATTTATTCATCCATGTCATAATTTTTTACTGAGTTCCTATTTTATGTCCTATAACACACTACTGAGACACAAAGGCAGGATACAACATTATTTCCATATAATTATGTAAACTGGAAATACAAATATAATTATAAAATGGAAATAATGGAAATAAATCAAATATTAGTATTTGTTATCTGTTAGCAATAAGATTATTCTTGATACATATGTATTTGAACATACTTATTAGAAACACGAGTGGTAATAATAAATGGCTAATTCAAACTTTACCTTTAGAATAAATTTTGACTTGTTTTAGTGCTCCTCTGTGGAATATTTCCAGGAGCCAAAAAAGGTGGAGGGTTATGCACACATAAAAGAAACTGGGTCATTTGGGGGGAGTCTCTATTATCAGGACCCTGAGCTAAATTCTCAAATGCAATCTTCCTGCCATTTCAGTTTTATGGACAGACACTGCAAATGGGGCACCTGTGCTATGGATACTCCCACCAGTGTTACCAACAGTTCCAGCCTCCAGATTTCCCACTTCACCTTGATGGGGCTCCCAGGCATTCATGGGTGGCAGCACTGGCTCTCCCTGCCCCTGGCTCTGCTCTACTTCTTAGCTCTTTGTGCTAATCTCCTCATCATGATCACCATCCAAAATGAGGCCACGCTGCATGTGCCTATGTACCATTTTCTGGGCATACTGGCTGTTGTGGACATGGGCCTGGCCACCACCATCATGCCCAAGATCCTGGTTACCTTCTGGTTTGATGCCAAGGCCATCAGCCTCCCTGAGTGTTTTGCTCAGATCTATGTCATCCACTGTTTCTTCTTCATGGAATCTGGTATCTTCCTCTGCATGGCATTGGACAGATATATAGCCATCTGTCACCCCCTTCGATACCTGTCTATAGTCACTGACACTTTTGTGGTCAAAGCCACAGGATTCATGGTGCTCAGGAATGGACTGTTTATTATCCCAGTTCCAATACTGTCTGCCCAGAGACACTATTGCTCCAAGAATGAAATTGACCACTGCCTGTGCTCTAATTTGGGGGTCACCAGTCTAGCCTGTAATGACATCACTGTGAACAAATTTTACCAACTGATCTTAGCATGGATCCTGATTGGGAGTGATATGGCTCTGGTTTTTTCTTCCTACGTGTTAATCCTTCACTCTGTGCTGAGGTTGAACTCACCAGAAGCAATATCAAAGCTCTGGGGACCTGTAGCTCCCACCTCATTCTCATCCTCTTCTTCTATACAAGTATCACTGTGCTGTCTGTCACATACCTTGCAGAGAAAAATATGCCCCGAATCCCTGTGCTCCTTAATGTACTGCACAATGTCATCCCCCCTGCACTCAATCCCATGGTCTATGCACTCAGGATGCAAGAGCTCAGACTGGGCTTCCAGAGACTGCTTGGACTGAGTGAAGATATGTCCACTAAGTAACTCCAGCTTTAGAAGGCCACTAAGGTGTGAAGAAAGGATAGAGGTTTTAGCTGTTGATAGACCTGGGTTGTGATGTGCCTTTATCTCTCACTAGGAAAAAAGTAGCCAATAAAATCATGAAAACTATCAGTCTCACAGATCAAAATATACATATGAAAATCACAATGAAATTTCCTTTTACTATAAAATAAGTAAGAACAGAAAAGTGAAATGTTGCTGACCACTGATGCAATTCTGAGATTGATACTCATACACAGCTGGTAGGACTGTAAATTGGCCCAGATGTACCAAAAAGCAATTTGACAAAATTTACTGGAGTGTTTGTAAATGTTAATATTCTTTCATCTAGTAATTCTATTTTTAGAAAAATATCTAAAAGAAATAGTCTAAATTGGGGCACCTGGGTTGCTCAGTAAGTTGAGCATACAACTGTTGATTTTGCCTCAGGTCATGATCCCAGGGTCATTGAATCGAGCCTTGCATCAGGCTCTGCACTGCGCATGGAGCCTGCTTGAGATTCTTTCTCTCTCCCTCTGCCCCTCTCCCCATCTCATGCTCTCTCACTCTGTCTCTTTATATAAAATAAATTAAAAAATAGTCTAAATGTAAGCAAAAATGTATTCATAAAAAAGTTATTGTTAATAGTAGTAAAAAATGAAGACTTTAAAACTGTTTATGCGGGGGCGCCTGGGTGGCGCAGTCGGTTAAGCGTCCGACTTCAGCCAGGTCACGATCTCGCGGTCCGTGAGTTCGAGCCCCGCGTCGGGCTCTGGGCTGATGGCTCAGAGCCTGGAGCCTGTTTCCGACTCTGTGTCTCCCTCTCTCTCTGCCCCTCCCCCGTTCATGCTCTGTCTCTCTCTGTCCCAAAAATAAATAAACTTTGAAAAAAAAAATTTAAAAAATAAATAAATAAATAAAACTGTTTATGCGAATTTACTCTAACTTGTACATATTTGTTTTTCATGTCATTTTTATAATAAGAAAAAGAAAATAAATGTTTATTCTAAAAAGACAGAGAAGGGGCGCCTGGGTGGCTTAGTCGGTTAAGTGTCTGACTTCAGCTCAGGTCACGATCTCGCGGTCTGTGAGTTCGAGCCCCGCGATGGGCTCTGGGCTGATGGCTCGGAGCCTGGAGCCTACTTCCGATTCTGTGTCTCCCTCTCTCTCTGCCCTCCCCCGTTCATGCTCTGTCTCTCTGTCTCAAAAATAAATAAACGTTAAAAAAAAATTTTAATAAAAAAATAAAATAAATAAAAAGACAGAAAAGTTTCATTTTTGTAGCAGAGAATTTCAATAATAATAATAAATTAATTAATGGTTAACGTGCTAAGTACTTCTCATAAGCCAGAAAACACACACACAATCTGATTTAATACTCACAATAACCCTGTGAGGTGCATACAGTATTATTCCTAACGTATAGCTAAGGGATCTAGGGTCCTGGAGGTTACAGAGCATGCCCCATCAGCACAATTTTCAAGTGGGGGAGCTGGGATTCTACTCCTTGCAAGTGTGATCGCACAACTTTTGCAGTCTTCTCCCTCTTACTCTTGCTCTGTTTCAGAATTTCTATATGACTCTGAGCAACTTATGAAATCTCCCTCTGCTTCAATTCTTCAAGTTAAAAGTAGTGACAATCAGAGCATTTTGCTGAACTAAGTCACAGCATACCATGCGAAGCAAAAGAGATAATAAAGAAAACAGGCTTTGAGATGTGATATGCACATGTAAAAACTGATCTAATTATGTGGTAAAACCTTCTTCTAGGAAAGAAAGAAAGAAAATTGTCCTAGAAAATACCTTAGAAAAGTAGCTCCAAATAACCAATTAATTAAATCTAAATGAAATTTTACCAATTGCACATCTAACAAATATGCATACTTTTGAGTACAAGAATGTTGATCCATGTTCATTTTTTACCTTCTCCAAGCCTAGTACAGAACTTTGCACACAATGTACACTTAATACTTGATTCATGATGTGATTGATCAGTAGTATAACATGGTCTGCCGAACTATGTATCAAATATACCAGACCATGGTACGAAGAATGACTTCAGAAAGTTTTCATGAGTCCACTTTGGAGAACAAGCTCTCAGAAGACAGCCCAGGACTGAAGCAATACCATGAGCTCATCCCACCAGGGAAGTGACTGCTGGGCAGCAGAGCAGACCTGCAGGAAGTTAATCCATAATGTGGGACCATCCTAAGAGTAATGCTTGGAAACTCACCCAAGAACGGGGACTATAAACTTTCTCCAAAAGCAGCTATTACTTCACCCTTGATGGACAATGACGACTGATTTAGATTGAGGCAATCCTCCAATAAGAAAAGGTATGGGAGAGACAGTTATAGAATAGGGCTTGAACTTAACCCAACATCCACTGTTTCTAGTTGAAAGGAGCAGGATAATAACAACATCTAACCTTCAAGAGTTTTGTACAGTTTGCAGAACACTTTCCCAACTAATCAACTAATTTCATGCAGTCTTCATAGCAGCCTTCTTAGTTAGGAAGCATTACTGCTTTAGTACTGCATTAGTACTTTTTCACAAAGAAATAGGCGCTCAGGTTGAATGATTATACAAGTTCATCAGCTGGTAAATAGCAATATTAGCCATCCTAAAATCTAGCTCTAAACTTTCATTCACGTATATTTTAATTTATTCATTCATTCAAAACACACAGCATGAGTCTATGTGTAGGAGCCCAAAGTGTAGACCACTCTCAACAGCTCTGTGGGGATGTGTCTCTCAGTCCTTTTGAAAATATGTAAACATCTAACATCCAACCTGGAGTTTCAGCAAAAACTCTGACACAACAGAAAGATAAGAGCAGTTAATTATTCTCTCCACTCTATGTGCCATGAGTATAAAAAGGGATGTGCTTTCTGTTTTATCTTTATAAATTCTTCCTCTTTGCCATGTGTGTTATATTTACTCATTTGCTTTGCCTTATATGATTTTAATACCATCACACTATTTTATTTTCAATTGCCTATTGTCTTTTCTAGCACATTTATTTTCACATCTGGTTTATAATTTAATTTGGATCTGTCTTTTCAAAACAACATTAGCTGTGTCTTCATTATTGTACAAATCAAAACCACAATGAGATATCACTTCACACCCACTAGGATGTTATAATTAAAAATACAGATGGTAAGTGTCGGTGAAGTTATGGAGAAAAATACTGCTGGTGGGGATACAAGCTGGTGCAGCCATTTTAGAAAACAGTCTGGCAGCTCTTTGAGTGATTGTACCACATTACCCAGCAATTTTCCTCTTAGGTAAATACCCAACAGAACTGAAAACAGGTACAAAAATTTGTACCTGAACGTTTATAGCAACATTAGTCATAATTGCCAAAAAACAAAAATAACATAAAGGTACATGAACTGATGAATGCAGTAAAAAAAAAAAAAGAAAGAAAAGAAAATGTGGTGTACCCATAGAATGGAAAATTATCCAGCCAGAAAAAGAAAAGAAGTACTGGTATATGCTACAACATGGGTGAACCTTGAAAACATTAGGCTAGATGAAAAAAAGTCAGACAGAAAAAGACACATATTATATGATTCCATTTGTAATAAATATCTAAAATAGGCAAATCTATAGACAGAAAGCAGATAAGTGATTACCATGGACTAAAGGAACAGGAAAATGGGAAACAACTGTTTACAAAAGGGTTTCTTTTGAGAATGGTGAAATTTTCTGTAATTAGAAGTAGTAATTGCAATACAAAAGTATTGTGAATGTACTGGAAGCCACTGAATTATATACTTTAAACTGGTTTAAATACTGAATCTTAATTTGAATTTCACCTCACCTAAAGACAAACAAAAAAACCTTTCTTCTTACGATGTCTCTCCAGTGCCCTCTACTGCCAAAGTTTGGCATCATTACAGTGGACAAAGGCATATTATTTAAAGAAGACTGACCCATTTTCACAGAGCTGGCCAAAAAGAATGGTTTGTAACTTAGTCACAATAAACTGATTAACAGCATAGTTCATACCTTTGACTACTCATCTTCCACATGCACCATTTTACACACGTTTGAACTCCCATACAACAAGAAAACAATTTAATACTTCTATTTTAAAAGATACAACTATTCCACATATAAAGAAGTCCTCACCTTTTCCCCAAAATAACAAGATGCACAATCCCGAGAGTCATTGTATACACTGCTGGATATAATACCATATTCTTCAAATTCAGTCAGAGTCCAATCAAATATTCTGTTACCTAAACACTAAACTGTAAAGTTAACTTCCAATAACTTGTACATAAAAAAGAGAAGGGTTCACATGCAAAAATAAAAGTTTGCATATGAAAAGCAAACAGAAAATATTTAAAGTTACTACAGTTCTAATTACTATAACTGTTCACAGCAACAGTTGTAGCCTCGGCCACAGCAACTTCTTACTCAACACGTCTCCAGAGGCAAAGGAAACAAAAGCAAAAATGGACAATTGCGACCTCATCAAAATAAAAATCTTCTGCACAGCAAAGGAAACAATCAGCAAAACTAAAAGGCAACCGACAGAATGGGAGAAGATATTTACAAATGACATAACAGATATAGGGTTAGTATCCAAAATCTATAAAGAACTTAACAAACTCAACACCCAAAAACAACTAATCCAGTGAAGAAATGGCCAAGAGACATGAATAGACACTTTCCAAAGACATCAGATGACTGACAGACACATGAAAAAATGTTCAACATCACTCCTCATCAGGGAAATACAAATCAAAACCACAATGAGATACCACCTCACACCTGTCAATTGAATGGCTAACATTAACAACTCAGGCAACAACAGATGTTGGTGAGGATGCAGAGAAAGAGGATCTCTTTTGCACTGCTGGTGGGAATGCAAACTGGTACAGTCACTCTGGAAAACAGTATGGAGGCTCCTCAAAAAACTAAAAGTAGAACTACCCTACAACCCAGCAATTGCACTACTAGATATTTATCCAAGGGACACAGGTGTGCTGTTTCAAAGCGGCACATGCACCCCAACGTTTATAGCAGCACTATCAACAATAGCCAAAGTATGGAAAGAGCCCAAATGTCCATCAATGGATGAATGAATAAAGAAGATGTGGTATATATATACAATGGAGTATTACTCAGCAAAAAAAAAAAGAACGAAATTTTGCCATTTGCAACTACATGGATGGAACTAGAGGTTGTTACAGTAAGCAAAATTAGTCAGAGAAAGACAAATATCATATGACTTCATTCATATGAGGACTTTAAGACACAGAACAGATAAACACAAGGGAAGGGAAGCAAAAATACAATAAAAACAGGGAGGGGGGTGCAAAACACAAGAGATTCTTAAATATGGAAAACAAACAGGGTTACTGGAGGGGTTGTGGCAGGGGTATAGGCTAAATGGGTAAGGGGAATTAAGGAATCTGAATCTACTCCTGAAATCATTGTTGCACTATATGCTAACTTGGATGTTAAATTAATTAATTAATTAATTAATTAAAGATTCTCTCTCTCTCTCTCTGCCCTTCTCCCCCACTTGCTCTCTCTCTCTCTCTCTCTCTCTCTCTCTCTTTAGCTCTCTAAAATAAAAAAAATAAATTTAAAAACTCACCTCCTTGTTGGATGCTAGGCCAATTCTAAGTTCACAAAAGGGTTTTGCTAATGAGTCTTAATATGCCCCCTTTGCATTCTCTTTTTCCACGTTCGTAGTGTTTCATAATTTTGGATGCCATACTGAGATTCCTCTTATTATTCTGCCATCAAAGATCCATTCAGGCCACATTGCCAATTCATTGTCTATGATGGAAAATAAGAATAATTCCATCCCATTATACTGTCATTATTATTTAGTTTCTCTGATACTGTGAAGAAACCCACTGAGCAGACTTACCTTCCTTTGGGCAAGTTCATTGGTGAAAATTATCAGACAACAATCTTTCCCAGAGCAACTGATATTCTATTGGTGAAAGTTATTTTAGATATTTGTAGATTTTCTGAAATACCTTGTGATTTCAGTATAGAGATTTAATGCTGTGAAATGCTTATCAATGTTGTTCCTTTGAAAATCTACACCATTTCTCGCCATAGCATTTCCCACAAGGTCCTGAACAACACATTGTTATTCCCAAGTCCTTCTTGGTTGTGACATCAAATTTTTTATCAGTATATAAATGCATTGTTAGCAAAGTTAAGAACATAAATAATTGCTGTTCTACCAGAACTGTTACTTCTCTTGCTTATTTACAATCAAGAAGCAAAGAAGCAAATTTCCCTAATGTCCTGATAAATCTGTGACTTTCTTTGGCTACAGCTTGACAATAATTATTTATGACTCAGTATATCTTATTAGCAAGCTAAACCTCACTTTGCAACATATTACAAAATCCAAACACAATAATATTCTATTAAACAAAATTGCAGAAATATTAGGTATCTTTGGTTGTAGCAAAAAAAAAGATGAATTTCACACATTGATCAAAATATTGATTCTATTCCAAAACTGGACAGCAACATGCAAAAGAATGAATCTGGACCACGTTTTTACACCATACACAAAAATAAATTCAAATGGTTTAAAAACCTAAATTTGAGACCTGAAACCCTAAAAGTCCTATAAAAGAACACAGGCACTAACTTCTTTGACATAGGTCATAGCAACTTCTTTCTAGATAGATCTCCTGAGGCAAGGAGAAGAAACAAAAGCAAAAATAAACTTTTGAGACTACTCAAAAGATGCTTTCTGCACAGTAAAGGAAACTACCGACAAAACTAAAAGGCAACCAACAGAATGGAAGAAGATATTTTCAAATGAAATATTCAATAAAGGATTAGTAGCCGAAATATATTTAAAAAAAACTTACAAAACTCAACACCCCCCCCAAAAAAAATCCAATTTTAAAAAGGGCAGATGGCGTGAACAGACATTTCTCCAAAGACATACAGATGGCCAACAGACACATGAAAAGATCCTCAACATCAGTCATCATCAGGGAAATACAAATCAAAACTACAATGAAATATCACCTCACTTTGGCTAGAATGGCTAAAATCAAAACACAAGAAACAACAGGTGTTGGTGAGGATGCAGAGACAGGGGAACCCTCTTCAACTGTTGGCAGAAGTGAAAACTGATGCAGCCACTTTGGAAAATAGTATGGAGGTTCCTCAAAAAGTTAAAAATAGAACTACCATACAATCTATCAATTTCACTACTAGCTATTTATCCAAAGAATATAAGAACACTAATTCAAAGGGATACATACTATGCTTATAGCAGCACTATCAACAATAGCCAAATTATGGAAAGAACCCAAATGTCCACAGACTGATGAACTGATATAGAAGATGTGGTGTATATATACAATATGGAATATTATTCAGCCATAAAAAATGAAATCTTGCCATTTGCAATGACATGGATAGAGCTAGAGAGTATAATGCTAAGCAAAGTAAGTCAGCTGAGAAAGATAAATACCATAGAATTTCACTCATGTGGAATTTAAGAAACAAAAGAAACAACAAAGGGGAAAAATAAGAGAGGGAAGGAGGGTGGGAGAGATAGAGAGAAATCAAGAAACAGACTCTTAATTACTGAGAATAAACTGATAACTACCAGAGCGGGGGGCGGGGGGGGGTGTGCTGGGGATGGGTTAAATAGGTAATGGAGATTAAGGAGTGTACTTATCTTGATGAACACAAGGCAATGTATGGAAGTGTTGAATGACTATATTGTACACCTGAAATTAATATAACACTGTATGTTAACTAACTGGAATTAAAATAAAAATCTAAAAAATATATATTGATTCCATTCCATTGCAATTTTACTGTGTTTCTAGTAATTTTTGACTATTAGAATCTGACAGTCTTTAAGTAACAAAGAAGTAAATGGGTGTTTCTAAAGCTAATTTAAGAAAATTAAGATAAAATTAAAGTTTTATTCAATGATAGTATATGTAGATAGAATACAGAAAAGAGTAAAATGTCACTGCATATGAACAAAAGCATCACACTTTGAAATTCCTCTAGACTGCTTCTTTATTCACTCTTCTCAATATTCATTCATTTATTTGACAAATATTCATAAAATACCTACTATGTGCCAGGAATTGGTCTAGGTGCTGGGGATAGAGCAATGAACAAAAATTATAAAAAGCATGCTTTGGGGGAGCTTACATTTTAATGTGAAAAAGAAAAGAAAAACAAATGATGTCATAATATGACATGTAACATCGGGCATACAGATTGATAAAATAGAGAATTATAGGGTCAGGGACTGCTATTTTAGGTAAGATGATCAGAGAATGCATCTCTCATTAAGGAACATTTGATCTGAATACAAATTCAATAGCATTCTTTTATCCAACTTAATTAACACTAAAATTTTGATGTCATGAAAGACAAGAGAGGCAAGTGGTCTTAGGAAAAGGAACTGATCAACACAGACAAATACCAGGAAGTGTTCAGGTAAGATTACATCTTTTTTTAAATATATATTTTTAAAGTTTATTTATTTTTGAAGGAGAAAGAGAGAGAGAGAGAGCATGAGCAGGGGGGGGTGGTGGGGGGAGAGAATCCGAAGCAGCCTCCACACTGTCAGTGCAGAGCCCAACACAGAGCTCAATCCCATAAACCATGAGATCATGACCTGAGCCAAAATCAAGAGTCAGATGCTTAACCAACTGAGCCAGTCAGACACCCCCCCAGGTAAGATTACTTCTAAAAAAATCCAATATTTTTGGCAATTGAGATCATTAGAAAGAGCAATGTCTATTTGATGTTGAAACAAAGGTTAAATTGCAGTGAGACAAGAAATCTATAAGAGGCAAGGATAAGAAAGCAACATAAAAGAGGTTACTTCCAATATTTGTGATGCAGGAAATAGAGGCAATCTCTGGAAAAGATATGGAGTAAAGACATATTTTGAGATAGGGAGATTTCAAAACCTTCCCACAATGAGAAGCACTATTCATCAGACAAAACTGAATTACTCTGTGAGGATCCTGGAGTGAAAAGCCGTCCATCTGGTGGGCTGCCCTGGGACTAGAGTTGAATGGACCCAACATTATGTGACTAACTACTAAGAGTACTTGGGTTGTATTCCCATTGCAATGCCAAAAAAAAAAAAAAAAAAAAAAAAAAAGACCCTGGAGGATGCTTGCTATAAAGTAGGGAGGGCCTAAAGAGTACCACACCAGGATCAGGCATCTCACCGATCTAATTTATACAAAAACCACAGACTCCAGGAGTGGCAAGCAACGACAAGAATTTGTTCTGAACAACAAAAGGCTGAACACAGACAGCTGAAGCTCAGAGAGCTGAAGCATCCATAGAAGGCATTGCAGCCTGAGAGCCTCTTCAAAGACCTTCCTGAAGTAGTACATAAACCAGTCAATGACCTGCATCCTGAGAGGTGAGGGGACAGATGTTTTCCAACTTCCTGCAGTTCTATCCTCCTCTCTGAATTTGATTAATAAATATATACCTTATCCTTGCCTTCTATGGCTTTCCATATTTGATTCTTCACCTCTACTACCTCCCTTCTCTCAGTCTTCTCACTTTTGTAGAAACCAAATTCTGTGATTAGGAAACAGCAGAGAAATGAGGCTGAGTTCCAAGACTGTTAGTAAGTCAATGATAAACCAAGGAGTCTAGAATAATAAATTCTATATCTAAGATTCCTAGAACAAAACACTAAACAATCATACTTAATTTACTTAATTTAATCATACTTAATTTACTTAATTATACTTAATTTACTTAACTAATCATACTTAATTTACATTGATCATGAATTTCCAACCATTTCACTGAGATATGAAACAAAGATTAATATATATTTATATTTGTAAAGAGAGAAAATAGCATTGTTTGCAAGTAATTTTTAAGTTATTTGTTGTGCTTCTTTTTTCTTTAAGATTTTTTAAAGTTGATTTATTTATTTTGAGAGATAGAGGGACACAGTGTGAGCAGAGAAGGGCAGAGAGAGGGAGAGAATCCCAAGCAGGCTCAGCACTGTCAATACAGAGCCCAGTATGGGACTCAAACTCACAACCATGAGATCATGACCTGAGCTGAAATCAAGAAGTGGATGTTTAACTGACTGAGCCACCCAGGCACCCCTTCAAGATTTTATTTTTAAGTAATCTCTACACTCAATATGCGGCTTGAATTTACAAACCCGATACCAAGAGTTGCATGCTTTACCACCAAAGTTGCAGACACCCCTGCAAGCAACTTTTTGTTCTACTTAGAAAATCAGAAAAAGAGAATCAGTGGTAAAATTTAAAAATGTATAATAGTTTAGCAAATGATGATACACAAGACAGAAATGACAAAACAAATAAAATTGCAATTTATAAAATAATAAACCCAAAATGTTTAGTTTACCAGCAGCCATTAATTTGTTGAGGTAATAGAAGAAAAAAAAACTCACAAAATGTGTAAAACTAGTACAAGTTTAGCAAACTGAATGAATTCAAAAGGAAATAACAAAGATCAATATAATAACACTAAGAAAGATAAATATTTGTTCAGAATATCTCAAAATACTAATAATCATAAGAACAGTGCAGAAATAAAAAATTTTAATAACCATGTTTTAAAGAGTGAAAGATTTGAAAGATAAACAAAGGCAGAGAGAATCCACATTTGCTGAATGTAAGAACTTGATAGTATGTCAACTTTTGGCTTTTCAAAATTAAGCCACAAATTTAACATGATCCCAACCAAAATTGTTATTTTAGAAACCAATGCAGGAATTCTAAGTTTAATCTGGAAAATAAGCACATAAAAAGGCCTTTAAATTTTAAGAGACTAAATAATAAGGGAATATATTTCTCTTCTGTATTAAATTTATTATAAAACTAAAATTTTTAACTCAGTTTGATATTGGCACAAAATTAATCAGAAAAAAATAAAAACATTTGAGTGCCCAGATACAATTTATACATACAAAACTTTCTATGCAACAAAAGAGGCATAATAATCACTTGTCAAGAAATGTAGAAGCCATTGTTTAATTATGCAAAATCACTTTATTTACATACCTCTCATTAACAGCAAAATTAATTCCATGTAAATAAGTTGCATCACAAAACTAGAAGGGGGGTGCCTGGGTGGCTCAGTCGGTTAAGCGTCAGACTTTGGCTGAGGTCATGATCTCACAGTTTGTGAGTTTGAATCCCGCATCGGGCTCTGTGCTGACAGCTCGGAGCCTGGAGTCTGTGGAGCCTGGAGCCTGCTTCGGATTCTGTGTCTCCTTCCATCTCTGCCCCTCCCCCACTTGTGCTCTGTCTCTCTCTGTCTCTCAAAAATAAATAAATGTAAACAAAAAAAACCCAGAAGGTCAAGCATTAAAAATTAAAAGTCATAGGGAAGTGAATCTTGGTCAAAATTTTGAGTAAAGAATGGTTTTCTGTAACTGTGTTTTGATTGAATAATTGAATGTTTTGAGAATTTGATAAAAGCCAAACATCTCCTCAGAATAATGTAAAAGTTTTTTCCACATAAATTTAAAAAATTCACAGATTCCTATGGAGACCACCCATAAATTCTTATTAAAAGAGGGAGAATCTTATGCAGGCTCTACACTCAGCACGGAGCCTGCAGCAGGGCTGGATTCCATGACCCTAGGGTCATGACCTAGCTGAAATCAAGAGTTGAGGGGAACCTGGGTGGCTCAGTCTGTTGAGTGTCTGACTCCTGGGATCGTGGGATCCAGCCCCACATTGGGCTCCATGCTCAGCATGGAGTCTGCTTAATATTCTCTCTCTCCCTCTGCTCCTTTCCCCTACTCATGCTCTCTTTTTCTCTCTAAAATAAATTAAAAACTTTTTTAAAAGATTTTCTTTCAATAAAGAAAAATGCTGAAAATTAAATATTCTAAAATGTTAAAAACCATTACCTTTGTTTGTTGGGATTTTGATTTATGATTATTTTTCTCAACTTTTTTTTTGTTTTCTATAAGTGCTATGGCTTTATTTTTTCTTATTTGTCTTTATCAATTTCATGGTATTATGTTTATTATAATTATAAATGGCACAGCCATTCATTCTTCACACAGGTGGTTAGGGATGGAACCTTGATCTTATACTTAATGCCATCAAACACAGCACAGATACAGATTTGGAAGGGAAATATTGATACCTAAATATTTAACAAGGCAAGGTATTATTCACAAATAAAGGTAAAAAAAGAAAAAGAATTCTCAGGTATTGTCAGGTATTGAAGGCTTCTGAAACCATAATGCCTGTACACCTTTTCATACAAACTCTGAGAGATAGTCCACACGATTCAAGAGTGGACAAAATTGAGAATGAGAGAATGAGGTGGACTGAGTATCAAAAATGAGCTGTGAACTTACCCAAATCAAACAGTCTAAACTGTGTCATAAATGCCTGCTGCTTTAAACCTATACCATACAAAAATCTGGAAGTGGTGGGAAGTATGGTGGTAATTTTGTCTCCTTAGATCTTCTATTAATAAAATTGATGATTTTAAAAGATAGCTTTATATATGTCTTTAACATCACCTTCATAATCAGAGGAGGAAACAAGTGATATTCCTACATAGTACTGACCTTTTAGCTATGATTTCATGCCAGAGATTAAAATTTTGCTGAAATTTTCTCACTTATTAGTGTTTTCAATATATAGGACTCTTACCTAGTGAAATCATTCAACCTCTATATCCCTATATGTAAATAACAACCCCTGTCTGGGGAAGATCAAATGACACAATTTTTGTCAAAACTTATTTGTCAACTACAGGCACTGTTTAAAATAAAAACATGGTCAGCATTCTCCCTGTGGCTGCCTGGTCTCCTCCTGAAGATCCCCAACAATGGAGAAAACACCTCTGCCCTCTAACTTTGGGATCTTTATAATGTACTAGTCTTCTGGTTTGTGTCTGTATTCCCTGACGCATGAAAAAATCTATCCAGAATTTCCAGAAAACAAAGCCAGTAAATCTTCACTTTTATTCTGCTAAAATCATTTTCTTAGAATCTATTTTGGCTCTTCTGCTGTTCTATCTATCTATATCTATCTGTCTATATGTCTATCTATACAATTTGGGTGTTAATATATATATATAATATTTATTTTTGAATATTATTCAAAATATTACTTACTACTGCCTATTCTTATTTTCTCTTAATCCATAGGCAGATGCTGAGAAGAAGACATCCCATGATATGGATACCACCCTGAGTACAACCAATAGCTCAAGGCTTCAAGTGTCTGAGTTCATCCTGGTGGGGCTCCCAGGCATTCATGAGTGGCAGCACTGGCTCTCCCTGCCCCTGGCTCTGCTCTACATCTTAGCTCTCATTGCCAACATCCTCATCTTGATCACCATCCAACATGAGCCTTCCCTGCACCAGCCCATGTATCAGCTCCTTGGCATCTTGGCTATCGTGGACATTGGCCTGGCTACCACCATCATGCCCAAGATCCTGGCCATTCTCTGGTTTGATGCCAAGGCCATCAGCCTCCACGAGTGCTTTGCTCAGATCTATGCTATCCATACTTTCATGTGCATGGAGTCAGGCATCTTCCTCTGCATGGCTGTGGATAGATATGTAGCCATTTGCTACCCCCTTCAGTACTCCTCCATAGTCAATGAGGCTTCTGTAATCAAAGCCACCCTGTCCATGGTGCTCAGGAATGGCCTGTTGACCATCCCACTGCCTGTACTGGCTGCCCAGCGACACTACTGCTCCAGAAATGAAATTGACCACTGTCTGTGCTCTAATTTGGGGGTCACTAGTCTGGCCTGTGATGACGTCACTATTAACAGAGTATACCAGTTGGCCTTGGCATGGGTTACACTTGGGAGTGACATGGGTCTGGTCTTTGCTTCCTATGCTTTGATTGTTCGCTCAGTGCTGAGGCTGAACTCCGCTGAAGCAACATCGAAGGCCCTGAGTACCTGCAGCTCCCATCTCATCCTCATTGTCTTCTTCTACACAGCCGTTATTGTGCTGTCTGTCACCCACCTGGCAGGAAGAAAGGTCCCCTTCATCCCTGTTCTCTTCAACGTGCTGCATAATGTTATGCCCCCAGCCTTTAACCCCATGGTGTATGCCCTCCGGACCCAGGAGCTGAGAGTGGGCTTCCAGAGGGTGCTTGGTTTGGGTGAGAATGTGTCCAGGAAGTGAGCCAACTTTTGATGGCAGAATTTTACAACTGGTATTACAGAAAGAGCACAGGCTTTGGAGCACAACAGCCCTGGGTTAAAATTCCATGTCTCCCAGTTGCTAGCAATATCGATTCAAATTAACTCACCTGTTTTGTAAAGTGTATACTATGTGCCAGGCACTGTTCTAAGCCTTTCTCAAATATTAACTCATAGAATTGCACAACAACCCTATGAAACACGTGCAACTGTCATTTACACATTCTGCAGGTGAGGAAAGAAAGTTGAGACACTTGGCCAAGGTCAAATGGGAAGGACGTTGCAGAGTGAGGTTAGAACCCAAGCATTCAGGCTCCAGAGTCTCTGTTCTTAACCCCTACCCTTTTCTCTCTATTCAACCTTGCTACTAACTTTTAAAAACATAAGTTAAGATGACAATAAAAAGGAATGATCTCCAAGTGAAATTATAAATCTCTTGTCTTTTAATAAAAGAATATTCCATTGAAAAGGTGGCAGCAATTTTCCTGTCCAATAGTAAACACAGCACATTTTAAATCCTCTATAGTCACTCTATAGGATCCCTATCAGTTATAAGAATGTAGGTCAAGTTGGGACACTTGGGTGGCTCAGTCGGTTAAGTGTCTGACTTCAGCTCAGGTCATGATCTTGTGGTCTGTGAACTCAAGCCCCATGTCTGGCTCTGTTCTGACAGCTCAGAGTCTGGCGCCTGCTTCAGATTCTGTGTCTCCCTCTCTCTATTCCCTCCCCTGCTTGTTCTCTGTCTCTCTCTCAAAAATTAATAAACATTTAAAAAAAAAAGTTGGCAGCAGGGGTGCCTGGGTGGCTCAGTCGGTTAAGCATCCAACTTCAGCTCAGGTCGTGATCTCGCGGTTTGTGGGTTTGAGCCCCACGTTGGGCTCTGTGCTGACAGCTCAGAGCCTGGAGGCTGCTTCAGATTCTGTTTCCCTCTCTCTCTGCCCCTCCCCTGCTCACGCTCTGTCTCTCTCTTTCTCTCTCTCTCTCAAAAATAAACATTTGAAAAATATATAAAATTGGCAGCAATTTTCCTGTCTAATGGAAAATACAGCACATTTTAAATGTTCTAGAAAGAGTCACTCTAGAAAGTGTCACTCTAAAGGACTCTGTTAGTTATCTAAGTCAAGTATTTGACAGGAATTATTTTGTCACTTTACAAACTCTTTGACAACTCTTTTTTGTTTATTTGTTTAAGTGTATTTATTTATTTTGAGAGAGAGAGAGAGAGGAGAGACAGAGTGAGTGTGTGAGTGGGGGAGGGACAGAGAGAGAGAGAGAATCCCTAGCAGGTTCTGTGCTCTCAACACAGGTGGACACAGGGCTCAAACCCATGAACCATGAGATCATGACCTGAGCCAAAATCAAGGGTCAGATGCTCAACCCACTGGGGCACGTGGGTGGTGCCAGTCTTTAACAACTCTTTAACAACTCTTTAACAACTAATTCTTTAACAACTCTTGAGTCAATCTGCATTAAAAACTAAGAGTTTCTTTTTCAACATTCAACATTACTTGAACTTCCCTAACAAACTAAGAAAATCCCAGTGAGGTGCTGCAGTTCATTGGCATATACAGGTCAGCAAAGTTCTCTAAAGTAGAACTGTCCCCATAAGAGAAATGATATGAGTTTGTGGACAGAGAGAGAAGAAAGTTGGTAAAATTATTTTTTATTTATTTTAATGCCAGAATATAGACCAGCAAGGGTGAAATTTTGGCTCCAAACTAACATGTGAATAAGTTTGAGAAAGTCCCCTGACCTAATCATACGGCCATCGTGACAGACTTTGGAAAGAAAAACCTAATTTGTGCCAATAAACTTATAAGTCTCTTCTAGAGTTCCCAGACCCAATTCCAACATAGAGCTGGAGGGGAGGGGTTTCTCTCTCTCTCTCTCTTTCTCTTTCTCTCTCTCTCTCTCTCTCTCTCTCTCTCTCTCACACACACACACACACACACACACACACACACACACACCACCTAGCAACACACTATAGTGTGTCTGAGAATTCAACTCAATTCTAACACTATCTACTGGGGAATAGCATCAAAGTACCCTCCCCACCCTGCTTCAGATGCCCAGTTGCAATTCCTGACCAACAATACAGACTGGAGTTTCTAAAGACCCCTACTTGAGTTTCAGACACCAGTCACAAGTCCAAGATGTTACCTGTACTTCTGACAGACTGGCTCTACATCAGAAGCTTCCAGGACCTCTTCCCTAAGTTCCATTAATTTGCTAGAGCAGTTCACAGAACTCAGAGAAATATTTTACTTAGTAGACCACCACTTTATTATAAAAAGATATAAGTAAGAAATAACTAGACAGACAAGATGCAGAGGGCAAGGTATGTGTTAAGGGCATAGAGCTTCCATGCCCGCTCCAGGTGTCTCCATGTGTTCACCAGCTGGGTAGAGATCTGAACCCAGTCCTTTTTTATGGGGATCACACAGTTCCTCCCCACTCCCCAGAGTTTGGGAAATAGGGGTGAGACTGAAAGTTCCAACTCTCTAATCACATGGTTGGTTCTCCAGGCAAACAGCCCCCATCTTTAGATTATTTAAGGGCTTTCCAAAAGTCACCTCATTAACATAACAGAAGACATCTTTATCTCTCTTATCACAGGAAACTCCAAGGATTTTAGAAATTGTGATACAGGAACCATGGATAAGACCAAATACAAAGGAAAAATATATTTTGGTCATCTGAATAACCAAATATATATTCCTTACAAATCACAAAATCACAAAGCCCAAGACTGAGAAGCTTAGTTTTAATAAACTCAAAGAACTGAATCATCTTTCTTTTGAGTTGGATAGGAAGGTCTTTATTATATCTATAGACAAGGCAGAATTGGACCATGAGCTTTTACCTGATTTAACAGTGAACTTGATGAGGGATAGAAGCATAAAAATGTTCACCTGTAGCCCAAAAGGCTGACCTATAGCCTGCATAGTTCTGATAAGGATTAAATATGTGCTAGTTGCTACATCCTTAAAGGGTCTCATGAGTGCCAACATATCTTACAGACAGTTAATATCAAACTGAATGATAAGTGAAGTGGGAAACAAAGGCAAACGAAAAGTTAAATTTCCTTACTGCCTACAGCTCATTGACAAGTCCTTGAAACAAGCAGACATTCTTCTAGGAGCTCAGTTGCCTCCATGCTGACACTTTGCTACGGGCAAACGAGCCCGTCCCCCAGGATCCTACAAGTCTACTTTAACATATAAAAATTCCTTTAGAAGCTTCCTTTATCTCTGTCCCCCCAAGATATATATTGGCAATCATACTCCAAGCATATGGCCCACTGATATATATCTGAAGGGTCTCATGACTGAGTTTCTACTAAACAATAATAAATGACATTTGCATAACACTAGCTAGCCCCCCACAAGGTCTGGCAAACCTTACTTCCAAAATTTCTTAGCGACTTAGGCTATCCCTAACCCCCTCCCAACTTGAAAGTATATAATCAGTTACCAGTCACAACCCCACTGCAGCTCTTTCTGCCCACTTTTTTACACTCAAGTGTTGTTTCTTGGCCATCGGTCCCAAACCCCAATATTTTCCACATCAATAAGCACCTAAGAAATCTTGCAGAAGTAGTTTTTACAAGTAGAAATTTGAGGAAGACATTTATGATCTAATACTCCCTGTACATCCCCTCTCCCTTAAGCACTAACCATATAACCACCAGAATCACATAGCAAAAAGTGCAGCTCTTTCTGCCCACAGGTCCTGTCCCCTGCTACTCAAATAAACTTACTAAATTGCACCTTACAAAGTCTCAAGAATTCTCTCTTGACCCTTGCACTCAACAACCCCACAACAATCCCACACACCAAGAACAGAAGCATTGACTGTTGATAAATAGTAGTGCACTAATGGACGGGTCAAATTGCCTGTTACTCTTTCAACACAGTGTTTGGATTAAGTACTTGAGATCCTTTTGACATTTCAGGGAGAAAAAATAAGTCTCAAAAGAAAGATACTAGAATTTCTTCTATTCTGGCCATCCAAGGGATTGGATTTCCACTTCCACTAATGGCTGACAGGATAACTCAGACAAAGCCTCCCAGTGAGAACAAGTAGAAATGATGGACAAACATCTTTAAATGGGTATAGAGAGACTAGAAAACTAACAAATTAAAAAAATTGTGAGACTCAGAAAACTTCCTTTTAGCTCCAACTTGCAGAGAAAGTTTAGAAGTGTCACTCACATCCTTACATTAAAGCTGGAAAACCAACCACTTTTCTTGGATCCATCAGAAAACTGAGGTTGACAGGGTTAACTCACTTCCTGGAGTCAGAGGAATACCCTTCCTCTAGGTGGAAAATGGCTCTGATGAAGTTTTGGGTGATGGTGGGGGTGGTCTGGAACTGACAGCCAAGAGAGAATTATTGAAGACGTTATTTGGTGCAAGAAAGTGATTTTATTAAAGCATGGGGACAGGACCCATGGGCAGGAAGAGCTACACAGGGGTCGTGTCAGGTAACTCATTATATACCCTCAGGTTGACAGGGGGTCAGGGATAGAGTAAGTCTCTAAGGAATTTCGGAAGCAAGGTTTCCAGGACCTTGAGGGGCTAGCTGTTGCTAGCTATTTATTATCATTAAATAAAACCTCAGTCATGAGACCCTTCAGATGCATATGGGGGGGCAGGGCATAAACTTGGAGTATGATTGCCAGCATATATCTTGGGGCAGTTGAGATAAAAAGAAGTAGACTTAAAGGATCCTAGAGATTGGGATAAAGTTAAACTAAGGTTCTCTTTTGCCCCAAGCAAAGTGTCATCATCAAGGCCACTGAGCTCCTAAAGGGAGGTCACTCTGCCGGTTTCAAGGACTTGTCAATGGGCTGTAGGTATTAAGGGAATTTAATTTTTATTTGCCTTAGTTTCCCACATTACCATGGCAAGCACTTAAACCCCTTTCCTTTGTTCTTGGATAGCCAGGAGTGTCTGAGGAATATCACACATATTCTACCTGGAGGGATGGGGGGGTGGGATCTGCTAGCCTGTATTTTGCTCCAATAATGTTTCTTCCTCTGGAGATGAGGAAAATGCTCTGGGATTATTTCACAATGTTAACTTTCCAGGGGACCCCTCTTGCATCTTTATTGTGAGAATCTGCTGGGATTGCTGGATATAAGGTATAGAGCCTCCCTAAGAATGCAGCCTCCAAATACTTCTATCTCATGCTAAACTACACTTGTACTCCAGGATTTGTAAAAATTACCCTGGAAGTACCTACCAGTCTATGCCTCCAGCACCCTCTCCAACTAGCCAGATTCTCTGTATTCACCTGTCTCTCCAAATTTCAGGGTGGCAGTTGCCCTGCAATGTCACTTCTTTGATGGTTCTATGAAAAGTCATTGAATTTCGTTTTCTTCAGCTTTTTTTGGTGTAAGGACAGGAGTGATGATTCAAAGCTCTTCATGTGTCAGAAGTTCTCATATTAGATTATAACTAAAATATAAAATAAGTATCCATGAGCCCATGCTGATATAAATAAGTGATACAATAAATAAGTACATAGGGGAGAATAAACAAACCTCTCATGCAGAAAATTTCCAAATAATTTATGTAACTATACCACCCTCAAGTAGGTGAAGCATGATTCCGCACTTCTTTTTTTTTTTTTAATGTTTATTTATCTTTGAGAGACAGAGACAGAGTTAGAGCAGGGGAGGGGCAGAGAGAGAGGGAGACACAGAATCCAAAGTAGGCTCCAGGCTCTGAGCTATCAGCACAGAGCCTGACGTGGGGCTCAAACTTACAAGCCTTTGAGCAGTGAGGAGGTGTGCAGTCTGAGCCAAAGTCAGCTGCCCAATCGACTGAGCCATGCAGGCGCCCCCGTAATTCCTCACTTCGTAAATGTATAGTGACTTCTTTCCAAAAGCCTGTACTGGCTATAAGTAGGAAAAGGGAAAAAAAATTAACCACCAAAACATGTACTTTGGGTGCCCAAGTTATAGATTTTTATACCCTCTTCCTCAGTATGCTCTGTCAATTAACTAAATGTTAACAATTTCTTGGTAGACCTTTTTTTTTTCTTTTTCACATTAACTTCTCAGATTAAAACACTCCCCTACTCCAGAGAGTGAGTAAAAAGTAAACAGAAACCAGGAGTTATGACAATGGACTGGCCAGCACAAAGGCACAAAACATCAAAAAGGGAAAACATATGCTTCCTTACTGTTAGTAAAAAAGCTGTCAATTAGGATTGTGTTTAGCTGTATATAAGACACAACAGAATATAGTGGTTAGCCAAATTGGGTGTTTATTTATCTCATGATATATGCATGCACACACACACACACACACACACACATACAATCTGGCAGTTCAGAGAGATTAAGGCAGCTCTACAGTGCCATCAGTACAGTGTCTTTGTACTTTCTGCAGTGCCATTCTAAACTATGCTACTGTACTCCATATATAATTCCATATTCCAGAGAAGAAGAAATTTAAAAAGAAAGCTCAACAGATTTTACTCACATATGATTGGTCAAAAATGAGTCTGCTGCTCATCTCAAGTTGCAAGAAAGACTCAAAAGACAAAACTTTTAGATTCCCAGCCTCTATGATAGTGGAAAGTTATGCAAAGGTGGGTTTGAATGAGTGCTGAATAAACTAATTCCCAGTAATAACATAATACACATCATATTCTTTTCATGCAATATTTTCAAAAATTAATAAAATATTGGGTAATGAAGAAAGTCTCAAAAATTCCAAAGAGTAAATAAGTTCCAAGGATTTCTGGATCAATATGACAATCTCAACACTTACTACAGCTTCCTACTCCCACTCCAAAACCTAGCAATCACTAAGAACATATGTTATAATAAATAAATTAATAACATCAACTAATAACACAAAACAAATGGAGAGCCACTGATGAAACACAAAAAATATGGGAAAACTCCAAAGATGAAAAGCAACTGTGGTGGAATTATGGAAAAATGAAAGCCTAAAAGGTGCATGGTAATAGATTCAGACAGAGAAATGTCTGACTAAGAGAAGTAGAGACCCAAGAGCAAACCAACCTAGTGATGAATGGGTAGCAGAGTAAGAGTGCTACCAGGCAGGCACTCTTACACCAGTAAGAGTAAGACCAGGCAGGTCTCTCCTGCTGCACATGCACTCCTGAACCAAGAAATAGGCCAAAAGTCAAGAAACAGTGGTGAGTGTTCCAGAACATTAGAGATTGGGTCATAAAACATGACAATGACCCACATGGCTATAAGCAACTATGCCCCATGAAGCATAGGAAATAAGCTGAAGCATAAATCAAGCTATTAGTATACCTCATATCTCTCTTAAAACAGGTTCCACCAAACAAATACAGCAACATCCCAAGATTGTCTACTAGAAAAAACAACCAACCAAAGATGGAAATGGCTTGGTCTAAACTGTACACAGGTTTCTTCATGACTATCAGCCCCTGGTCTCCCTTTACGTCAGGTATTTGCTTCAGAAAACTAGTCATTATAGGGGCACCTGGGTGACTCAGTTAAGCATCGGACTCTTGGTTTCAGCCCAGGTCATGATCTTGCAGTTTGTGGGTCCAAGCCCCTGCAATGATAGTGCAGAGCCTACTTGGAATTCTCTCTCTCCCTCTCTCTCTCTGCCTTTCCCTTGCTCGTGCTCTTTCTCTCAAAATAAATAAATAAAACTTAAAAATATTTTGTTATTGTAAACTCTTTGACCCTTTGAAGTGGATGTAAGTCTTCTCCTAACCTCTTGCCAGTTTTGCAACCTTGGAAATCTCTTTCTCAATGACCTGGGAACTATCTCCTGAAATGTAAACATTGAAAGAGACAGCACCCCATCTCCCTGTCCCTGTAGAGGGCACCAGCCTAACTTCTAAGAGTGCCAATTAACAATCACAGATGGCCTAATCACAGACAAAAACATTGGCAGTCCTCAGGAATAATTCAATGTGCTTGACATATCCCATTGATTAACTTCCCCCTGAAATCCTCCAATACTTTTCCACTCTCACCCCAGGGCTTAAATCTATTCAACCTGACACTTTACCCCAGCTCAACCCTGCTTTTTGTGTTAGTGGAACTGGGTATCCAGACTTGATCTGTGTTCTCTTCCCCACTGCTGGCAATAGCAGAAGAAAAAAAAAATCAACTTCTGCTTGCTCTTCTTGCCCAGTACAATTTTATTTAACACCAGATACAACCTGATATTTGAGCAAAATCAACATGAAAAAGTGACATTAAAATCCATAAGCAAAACTCACACCTAAAGAGATAAGATAAATTCAACATCATCAACCAAAAAAGCTACACTCAAGGTAAACTTCTCTGTGTCAACTCTCTACTTCAGGATTCCAGGGACCCATGCCTTCAAAATAGAGGTGGTGATAAGTGCTGTCACTAGCCCTAGGTAACTACACTATCACTTAGGATATTACTAATGGCATCCTTATAACAGTCCCTTTGTAAGTAAAGCCTTCTTAAATTATTCTAATTAAATTAACTGGAAATTTTCTATTTATTCTAATTTGAGAAATAATTACTGTTGGCAAGAATGTAAAGAAAAGGGAACACTTGTGCACTGTTGGTAGGAATGTAAATTGGTACAGCCACTATGGAAAACAGTATGGAGGTTCCTCAAAAAAAAATAGAACTACTATATATTTCATCAATTTAATTTCTTGGTATTTACAAAAAAAATGAAAACACAAATTCAAAAACATACATACCACCATGTTCATTTCAGCATTGTTTGCAATAGCCAAGATATGAAAACAACTTAAATGTCCATTAGTGGATGAATGGATAAATATGTGAGATACATACACACACACACACACACACACACACACACACACACACACACAAATACTATTCAGCCATAAAAAAATAAAATCTTGCAATTTACAACATGATGGACTTTGAGGGCATTATGCTGACTGGAATTAAGTCAGACAGAGAAAGATAAATACTGTATGGTCTCACTCATATGTAGAATTAAAAAAAAAAAAAAAAGCTCACTGATACAGGGAACAGATTCATGGTTGCAGAGGCAGGGGTGGGATGGCAAAATGGAAAAGGGAGTCAAAAGTTAAAAACTTCCAGTTATAAAATTAGTAACCCATGGGAATGTGATGTACAGCATGGTGACTATAATTAATAATATTGTACTGTATATTTGAAAGTTGCTAAGAGAGTAACTCTTGAAAGTACTCATCACATGGACAAAAAATGTAATTATGTATAGTGATGGATGATGGTAACTGGATTTATTTTGGTTATCATTTCCCAATATATGAATCATTATGCTGTACACCTGAAGCTAATATAATGTTCCTTGTCAATTACACCTCAATTAAAATTTTTTTAATTCAAAAAAATTTTTAATTTGAGTGGGCCATCTGTTTCCTATTAGTTCTCTATCTACTACAGTGTGCATTCAATTAGGCAATATGGAAGTCATTAGCAAAAGTAGTTTCAATGTAGCCATAGGACAGATTTTTATAGTTATAGATTAAAAAGGTGAGGAAGTGAGGGCAATATACAAAGATGACTCTTACAGAGGCTGAGTCAGTGAAAGGCAGATCCTGAAGATACAGGGGTGCAACTGGGAAGTGCCATGGAAAGATACATGCACAAGTGTGTGCAGTGCAGATTGTTATTTTAAGTTCTTGGTCCTTAAAATCTTCAAATATTGAGGTGGAAGATTCAGGAAAGTTGAAGACTGTTGACACAGGAAAAGGGAGATACAGTCAGTTCTGCTATGTCACTTGGTTTAAATGTACAAACATGTGTCAACACCAGCAATACATTATGAAACAATTTGAGGATAACTGAGTTTCACACTTGGCTTTGTGCAATCCAAACACAGAAACTGTATCAAGCTGAGAGTGAGCATTACAGGATACACAACACAAACACACACACACACACACACACACACACACACTGCTAACACCCATCAACTACCTTCCCACACTTCACAACTTTCTATCTGATTTCAGACAAAGCTCCTCTTATCACTTCACCATAACTCACAAGATGCAGCCCTTCTTCTGTCCATGCCCACAAGCAAACTTCATGGCCTTCTCAACGTAAAGTGTTGTGTTCATTGTAGCATTTGTATTTCTCTCAACCTCTTAACATGTGTCAAACTCTGCTATGGTTTACCTGGTTTTCTATCTTTTTATGTGTCACTGACAATGTTTTTGAGTACTATGCTCCTAACTCCATTTTCCATAAATCCTGTGGTTTCTTTGTGTGGGGTTTGGCATAGCATGGTGACACTTAAGAACTTCTGTGTCCTGTTACAACAGAACTGACTACTTGCTAGACTGAGTGGAGAGGAAACCAAGCTGAGACAAGGACACCCTTTATTCCAACAATCCAACATGGCAGAGCTGTCCACCTGTGGGCCCCATGTCCTAGGACTAGGTTTGTTCCCAGAGTGGCCAAGAGAGGCCTCCAAAGTCACTGCAGGCTCCTCCTGCTGGAGTGAGATGACCTGCCCCAGAGGCAGTTGGGTGACACTGAGGAGTGCCATGGGGTGGGCCCAGGGGAGTCAGACTGAGACCAGGTGATTTCATGGCTATGATTTATATCCCAAACCCAGGAGTGGTAAGAGAGGGACAGATCTGCTCTCAGCAACAAAAGGCCCAGCACAGGCAGCGACAGCCAGGAGAGGGGAAGGAGCCCAGAAGGAAGAACCAGCCTGGGGGCATCTTCATGGCCCCTCCTGCAGTAGTAAGTAAACCAGCCACTGTCAGGACTCTGGGAGGGGATCAATGGAGGCAGTCCACCTCCCCAGGGTTCTGTCCCAGTCTGTGAATCTGGCTCACTGTTGAATTTCTCAATTTGCCTTTCATTACCTTCCATTGGTCTCTCCACCTGGGCAAAGGGTTAAGAGCTATAGCTGGGAATGAGGGCAAAGAGTTGGGGTTGAGCTCTGACATGGCCATGTTGCAGACAGTGGGGCTCTCCAGCCAGGAGAATGTGCAAACAAGCAAACAAACAAACAAGCAAACTCTGGCTGTCACAGTGTCAGGCATGCAGGAGGCTCTCAGTAAAAATTTGGTAAGTAAATGACCAAGCTAAGTGAGTCTTGAATAATAACTTATGACACACTGAGTCCCAAAATAAGAGCGTTTTATGAATCATGAGTCTCAATTCGTTCATGATTTGGAACTTTGGCAGTATATAAAATATATTCTTTTTTTAAGTTTATTTATTTATTTTGAGAGAAAGAATGCAGGTGTGTGAGCAGGGGAGGGGCAGAGAGAGAGGAAGAGAGAGAATCCCAAGCAAGCCCCTCTCTGTCAGCACAGAGCCCAATGCAGGGCTCAGTCTCACAAACCATGAGATAATAACCTGAGCCAAAACTAAGAGCCAGACACTTAACCAACTGAGGGACCCTAAGATACATTTTTCATTGGTTTTATTTGTAAAACACAAAAACGAACACCATTCTTGATATAAAATATAAAAGATTGTATTAAATCAATCAATGGGGGAAAATGAGATTGGCTGCTACTATTGTTTAAAGTCGTTCTGATTAAAACAAAACAGAAAACCATAAATGAGAGGTATATTTGGAAAAGAAAGCCCAAATTATCATTTTTATAATACTAATGATGTTTTACTGAAAAATCAAAAAGAGTGAACTGAAAACTATTTATAGTGGACACTAAAATAATGAAGCTAACCCAAAGCAAAATAACAGAAATCAGCAAGTTTCCTCTGTACTAGCAACAGTTAAGTAGAAAATAAACTCTAGAAAAATATTCCATTAAAAAAACGTCAAGTAGAGTTGTTTTGTAAAAATGTGAAATGTTGAGACATATAAATTAATGTCCTTTAGTGACACATGTAAAGGAAAATTTAAGTAAAGTAAATGACAAATCAAACTGCTGAACAAAAAGGAA
The DNA here is from genome assembly GCF_007474595.2 of Lynx canadensis. NCBI lineage: Eukaryota > Metazoa > Chordata > Mammalia > Carnivora > Felidae > Lynx > Lynx canadensis. The sequence goes on from NC_044312.2 coordinate 63,169,647, forward strand.
AACGTTTTTTAACTAAAAATAGAACTACTGGGGCACCTGGGTGGCTCAGTCGGTTAAGTGTCTGACTCTTGATTTTGGCTCAGGTCATGATCTCATGGTTTGTGTGTTTGAGCCTTGAGAGGGCAGTGTGGAGCCTGCTTGGGATTCTCTCTCTCTACCTCTCTCTCTGCTCCTCCCCTGCTCTCTCTCTCTGTCTCTCTCAAAATAAATACATAAACTTGAAAAAATAGAACTACCATATGAACCACCAATTCCACTTTGGGTATTTATCCAAGAAAATGAAAATACTAATTCAAAACATAGACATATCCCCATGTTTATTTCAGCTTTATTTACAATAGCCAAGATATGGACTGTGTTAATTTTTATAAATTAATTTTCATATCTTGTAGGAATCCAATTAAATTTGGATACTTTGGAAATCAACAAAAGAATTTAGGTGTTGCTGGCAGTCTAAATATAAGAGTTTAAAATTTTTAAATGTAAAATATTAGTGGAAAAGAGAGCTATTGTATGTCAAATCTCTTATAAATCCAGAGAAGTTCTGTTCACTATGGTAATCTCATCACAATGCACAGTTAGAAAAAATAGAACAGAATAAGGAGACCCAGTGTACATAAGAACTTGCTGTACATAAAAGGAGGTATCAGTAGTTAATGGGAAAAGAAATTAAAAACATTATTTTACAGGGTGCCTGGGTGGCTCAGTCAGTTAAGCGTTGACTTTGGCTCAGGTCATGATCTCACAGTTTGTGAATTCGAGCCCTGTGTCAGGCTCTGTGCTGACAGCTCAGAGCCTGGAGCTTGCTTTGGATTCTGTCTCCTTCTTTCTCTGCCCCTACCCACTTGTGCTCTCTCTGTCTCTCAAAAATAAATAAATGTAAAAAAAAATTAATAAAAAAAAATAAAACCATTGTTTTACTATTTGGAGAAAAATAAAACAATACAAATATATTCCTCCCACTATAGACTATATCTATTCAAGATAAATGAGTTACATCTTTTGTAATGAACCAATAAAAAAAAGGAAAAAAAAGAAAAAAAGAAAAAAAGCAATGAGAATAGCAATCAAAATTCTGAATTAAAGATGATTTTCTAATTCATTCAAGGTATATTGCCTATTTTCCCTTGCTGATAAAATAACTTGAAAATGTTCTATAGCCATGCGAGATTTGAACTGAAATAAAGACCCCACAAATGGGGAGGTACTGTTACAAAAAGATATATGGTGAACAATGATTTCACTTAAGTACAAATGTCTAAATATTTAAATGTAACTATCTATGGCAATTCTGGTAATTAAATCTAGTACATGTTAAAATTCATTTAAGGATATATATGGTGTTACATATGTTTAAAATAATGCTCTTGGTCACTAAATTATATTCCTGAAATCATTATTACACTATATGTTAAATAACTTGGATTTAAATTTTTTTAAAAAGTTACAAAGGGGGAACTTTGGCAAAACTTCATTATTTTTCTCATTTAACATTTCTATGGTATCCATCAGTTTTGTCAGTTAAAATCTAAATGACTACATGGGAAAAATAATCCTATTTAATAAAAATATTGGGTAAAGTATTTAAAATTAAATAAATAAATAATAAATAATGTTCTTGGAAAAGTCCTACTAAAATCTGGAAGTGGTAGGAAATTATTGCTAACTTAATCATCTTACATATCTCAGCATTAAAAATGAATAAACTGAAAAGTATAGGTTTTAATATGTTTTCAATTTAACTTTTGCAATTAAAAAGGGAAAGAAGGTTATACCTTGAAAGAACCGTTTTTATTAAGCTATCAACAATAGTTTAACAAAACATGCATAACAGCTAAATACTGAATACTAAGATTTTAGCTCCAGCTCATTTATTATTTAAAACTCTGACCTCAAATAAATCATTTTTTTTCTGTGAACCTCAATTTCCTCAAACTTGAAAAATACCTTTCAAATGTGTTTTTGTGAAAATATCTAAATCATTTCCAAAAGAATACCATTATGATAATTCTTGTTTTGAATTCTTGTTCTTCCTTGAAAGACCTCCAAGAAGGGCTGTATCTATTTTGTCCTTAATGTTTATCTCCTGAAAAATCAGAATATTCATGTTTACATCTGCTTTGTCCACATCTTCTTGCTCCATGTAAAAAAATACAACTGACATGAAGCCATGAACTAATTCCCCTCTGACTTTCTTTGCTTCTTCTGTAATCTTCCTTTCAGGACTTATTATGGCCATCTCAGTTGCTCTTTTCTGAACATTTTCCAGAAACAAGAGACATGTTATAATAGCACAATGAAAAAGAATGAGTTAATCTTAGACCTTTAAATTAAATCCAAGACACCCATTTCAAGGGCAACAGTAGCAGCAAAGAAGAGAAGAATGGGGCCAGCCTCATAGAGCTGCTGGAGTCTCTTAGGCAGTGCAGTGCCAGGAAACCTTGGAGCAGCTCCTTGAGAAACAAGAACTCAAAAGAAGGAGTGCCTGGGTTAAGCGAACGACTTCAGATCAAGTCATTATCTCACAGTTCGTGAGTTCGAGCCCCACATCAAACTTTGTGCTGAAAGCTCAGAGCCTGGAGCCTGCTTCAGATTCTGTGTCTCCCTCTCTCACTGCACCTCCCCTGCTCATGGTCTGTCTCTCTCTGTCTCTCAAAAAATGATTAAACATTAAAAAATGGTTTTAGGAAACAGGTCAGAAGATAGCGGCATAGGAGGACGCTGGGCTCACCGCACGTCCTGCTGATCACTTAGATTCCACCTACACCTGCCTAAATAACCCAGAAAACCACCAGAGGATTAGCAGAACGGAGTCTCCGGAGCCAAGCGCAGATGAGAGGCCCATGGAAGAGGGTAGGAAGGGCGGAGAGGCGGTGTGCGCTCCACAGACTGGCAGGAGAGAGCCGGGGCGGAAGGGCGGCCTGCGGGCCAAGCAGAGCCCCCAAGTCTGGCTGGCAAAAGCGGAGGGGCCGGACAGAGTGTGTTCCGACAGCACGCAGGACTTAGCATCTGGGAGGTCATAAGTTAACAGCTCTGCTCGGGAAGCGGGAAGGCTGGAGGACAAAGGGAGGGAGAGTTGCTGAGCCCCAGGACGACAGAGCTCAGTTTGGCTGGGAACAAAGGCGCTGGCCAGCGCCATCTCCCTCACCCATCCCCCAGCCAAAATCCCAAAGGGAACCAGTTCCTGCCAGAGAACTTGCTTGCACCACACAAACACCCAACGCTGTGCTTCTGGGGAGCCACTGCTCTGGCAGTGGGTCTGACTTCCTCCCGCTGCCACAGGGCCCCTCCTGAAGTGGATCACCGATGGAGAAGCGAGCTAAGCCTGCCCCCCCCTGGCCCCGTGCACCTTGCCTACCCACCCCAGCTAATGCGCCAGATCCCCAGCATCACAAGCCTGGCAGTGTGCAAGTAGCCCAGACGGGCCACGCCCCCCCCACAGTGAATCCCTCCCCCTAGGAGAGGGGAAGAGAAGGCACGCACCAGACTGACTGTGGTCCCAGCGGTGGGCTGGAGGCAGACATCAGGTCTGACTGCGGCCCGCCCATGAACTCCAGTTATACACCACAGCACAGGGGAAGTGCCCTGCAGGTCCGCACCACTCCAGAGACTATCCAAAATGACCATACGGAAGAATTCCCCTCAAAAGAATCTCCAGGAAATAACAACAGGTAATGAACTGATCAAAAATGATTTAAATAATATAACAGAAAGTGAATTTAGAATAATAGTCATAAAATTAATCGCTGAGCTTGAAAACAGTATAGAGGACAGCAGAGAATCTCTTGCTACAGAGATCAAGGGACTGAGGAACAGTCAGGAGGAGCTGAAAAACGCTTTAAACGACATGCAAAACAAAATGGAAATGACCACGGCTCGGATTGAAGAGGCAGAGGAGAGAATAGGTGAACTAGAAAATAAACTTATGGAAAAAGAGGAAGCTGAGAAAAAGAGAGATAAAAAAAATCCAGGAGTATGAGGGAAAAATTAGAAAACTAAGTGAAACACTAAAAAGAAATAATATACGCGTAATTGGTATCCCAGAGGAGGAAGAGAGAGGGAAAGGTGCTGAAGGTGTACTTGAAGAAATAATAGCTGAGAACTTCCCTGAACTGGGGAAGGAAAAAGGCATTGAAATCCAAGAGGCACAGAGAACTCCCTTCAGATGTAACTTGAATCGATCTTCTGCACGACATATCATAGCAAAACTGGCAAAATACAAGGATAAAGAGAAAATTCTGAAAGCAGCAAGGGATAAACATGCCCTCACATATAAAGGGAGACCTATAAGACTCGTGACTGATCTCTCTTTTGAAACTTGGCAGGCTCTCGAGAAAGGATTGGCACGAGATCTTCAATGTGATGAACAGAAAAAATATGCAGCCGAGAATCCTTTACCCAGCAAGTCTGTCATTTACAATAGAAGGAGAGATAAAGGTCTTCCCAAACAAACAAAAACTGAAGGAATTCGTCACCACTAAACCAGCCCTACAAGAGATCCTAAGGGGAATCCTGTGAGACAAAGTACCAGAGACATCGCTACAAGCATATAAAACATACAGACATCACAATGACTCTAAACCCATATCTTTCTATAATAACACTGAATGTAAATGGACTAAATGCGCCAACCAAAAGACGTAGGGTATCAGAATGGATAAAAAAACAAGACCCATCTATTTGCTGTCTACAAGAGACTCATTTTAGACCTGAGGACACCTTTAGATTCAGAGTGAGGGGATGGAGAACTATCTATCATGCTACTGGAAGCCAAAAGAAAGCTGGAGTAGCCATATTTATATCAGACAAACTAGACTTTAAATTAAAGGCTGTAACAAGAGATGAAGAAGGGCATTATATAATAATCACAGGGTCTATCCATCAGGAAGAGCTAACAGTTATAAATGTCTATGCGCCGAATATGGGAGCCCCCAAATATATAAAACAATTACTCATAAACATAAGCAACCTTATTGATAAGAATGTGGTAATTGCAGGGGACTTTAACACCCCACTTACAGAAATGGATAGATCATCTAGACACACGGTCAATAAAGAAACAAGGGCCCTGAATGATACATTGGATCAGATGGACTTGACAGATATATTTAGAACTCTGCATCCCAAAGCAACAGAATATACTTTCTTCTCGAGTGCACATGGAACATTCTCTATCTATCTATCTATAAGATCTATCTATCTATAAGATAGATCATATACTGGGTCACAAAACAGCCCTTCATAACTATACAAGAATTCAAATTATACCATGCATACTTTCAAACCACAATGCTATGAAGCTTGAAATCAACCACAGGAAAAAGTCTGGAAAGCCTCCAAAAGCATGGAGGTTAAAGAACACCCTACTAAACAATGAATGGGTCAACCAGACAATTAGAGAAGAAATTTAAAAATATATGGAAACAAATGAAAATGAAAATACAACAATCCAAACGCTTTGGGATGCAGCGAAGGCAGTCCTGAGAGGAAAATACATCACAATCCAGGCCTATCTCAAGAAACAAGAAAAATCCCAAATACAAAATCTAACAGCACACCTAAAGGAAATAGAAGCAGAACAGCAAAGGCAGCCTAAACCCAGCAGAAGAAGAGAAATAATAAAGATCAGAGCAGAAATAAACAATATAGAATCTAAAAAAACTGTAGAGCAGATCAATGAAACCAAGAGTTGGTTTTTTGAAAAAATTAACAAAATTGATAAACCTCTAGCCAGGCTTCTCAAAAAGAAAAGGGAGATGACCCAAATAGATAAAATCATGAATGAAAATGGAATTATTACAACCAATCCCTCAGAGATACAAGCAATTATCAGGGAATACTATGAAAAATTATATGCCAACAAACTGGACAACCTGGAAGAAATGGACAAATTCCTAAACACCCACACGCTTCCAAAACTCAATCAGGAGGAAATAGAAAGCTTGAACAGACCCATAACCAGCGAAGAAATTGAATCAGTCATCAAAAATCTCCCAACAAATAAGAGTCCAGGACCAGATGGCTTCCCAGGGGAGTTCTACCAGACGTTTAAAGCAGAGATAATACCTATCCTTCTCAAGCTATTCCAAGAAATAGAAAGGGAAGGAAAACTTCCAGACTCATTCTATGAAGCCAGTATTACTTTGATTCCTAAATCAGACAGAGACCCAGTAAAAAAAGAGAACTACAGGCCAATATCCCTGATGAATATGGATGCAAAAATTTTCAATAAGATACTAGCAAATCGAATTCAATGGCATATAAAAAGAATTATTCCCCATGATCAAGTGGGATTCATTCCTGGGATGCAGGGCTGGTTCAACATTCGCAAATCAATCAACGTGATACATCACATTAACAAAAAAAAAGAGAAGAACCATATGATCCTGTCAATCGATGCAGAAAAGGCCTTTGACAAAATCCAGCACCCTTTCTTAATAAAAACCCTTCAGGGGCGCCTGGGTGGCGCAGTCGGTTAAGCGTCCGACTTCAGCCAGGTCACGATCTCGCAGTCCGTGGGTTCGAGCCCCGCGTCGGGCTCTGGGCTGATGGCTCAGAGCCTGGAGCCTGTTTCCGATTCTGTGTCTCCCTCTCTCTCTGCCCCTCCCCCGTTCATGCTCTGTCTCTCTCTGTCCCCAAAAAAATAAATAAACGTTGAAAAAAAAAATTAAAAAAAAAAAAACCCTTGAGAAAGTCGGGATAGAAGGAACATACTTAAAGATCATAAAAGCCATTTATGAAAAGCCCACAGCTAACATCCTTAATGGGGAAAAACTGAGAGCTTTTTCCCTGAGATCAGGAACACGACAGGGATGCCCACTCTCACCGCTGTTGTTTAACATAGTGTTGGAAGTTCTAGCATCAGCAATCAGACAACAAAAGGAAATCAAAGGCATCAAAATTGGCAAAGATGAAGTTAAGCTTTCACTTTCTGCAGATGACATGATACTATACATGGAAAATCTGATAGACTCCACAAAAAGTCTGCTAGAACTGATACATGAATTCAGCAAAGTTGCAGGATACAAAATCAATGTACAGAAATCAGTTGCATTCTTATACACTAACAATGAAGCAACAGAAAGACAAACTGATCCCATTCACAATTGCACCAAGAAGCATAAAATACCTAGGAATAAATCTAACCAAAGATGTACAAGATCTGTATGCTGAAAACTATAGAAAGCTTATGAAGGTAATTGAAGAAGATTTAAAGAAATGGAAAGACATTCCCTGCTCATGGATTGGAAAAATAAATATTGTCAAAATGTCAATACTACCCAAAGCTATCTATACATTCAATGCAATCCCAATCAAAATTGCACCAGCATTCTTCTCGAAATTAGAACAAGCAATCCTAAAATTCATATGGAACCACAAAAGGCCCCGAATAGCCAAAGGAATTTTGAAGAAGAAGACCAAAGCAGGAGGCATCACAATCCCAGACTTTAGCCTCTACTACAAAGCTGTCATCATCAAGACAGCATGGTATTGGCACAAAAACAGACACATAGACCAATGGAATAGAATAGAAACCCCAGAACTAGACCCACAAACATATGGCCAACTCATCTTTGACAAAGCAGGAAAGAACATCCAATGGAAAAAAGACAGCCTCTTTAACAAATGGTGCTGGGAGAACTGGACAGCAACATGCACAAGGATGAAACTAGACCACTTTCTCACACCATTCACAAAAATAAACTCAAAATGGATAAAGGACCTGAATGTGAAACAGGAAACCATCAAAACCTTAGAGGAGAAAGCAGGAAAAGACCTCTCTGACCTCAGCCGTAGCAATCTCTGACTCGACACATCCCCAAAGGCAAGGGAATTAAAAGCAAAAGTGAATTACTGGGACCTTATGAAGATAAAAAGCTTCTGCACAGCAAAGGAAACAACCAACAAAACTAAAAGGCAACCAACGGAATGGGAAAAGATATTTGCAAATGACATATCAGACAAAGGGCTAGTATCCAAAATCTATAAAGAGCTCACCAAACTCCACACCTGAAAAACAAATAACCCAGTGAAGAAATGGGCAGAAAACATGAATAGACAATTCTCTAAAGAAGACATCCGGATGGCCAACAGGCACATGAAAAGATGTTCAACGTCGCTCCTTATCAGAGAAATACAAATCAAAACCACACTCAGATATCACCTCACGCCAGTCAGAGTGGTCAAAATGAACAAATCAGGAGACTAGAGATGCTGGAGAGGATGTGGAGAAACGGGAACCCTCTTGCACTGTTGGTGGGAATGCAAATTGGTGCAGCCGCTCTGGAAAACAGTGTGGAGGTTCCTCAGAAAATTAAAAGTAGACCTACCCTATGACCCAGCAATAGCACCGCTAGGAATTTATCCAAGGGATACAGGAATACTGATGCATAGGGGCACTTGTACCCCAATGTTTATAGCAGCACTCTCAACAATAGCCAAATTATGGAAAGAGCCTAAATGTCCATCAACTGATGAATGGATAAAGAAATTGTGGTTTATATACACAATGGAATACTATGTGGCAATGAGAAAAAATGAAATATGGCCTTTTGTAGCAACGTGGATGGAACTGGAGAGTGTGATGCTAAGTGAAATAAGCCATACAGAGAAAGACAGATACCGTATGTTTTCACTCTTATGTGGATCCTGAGAAACTTAACAGAAACCCATGGGGGAGGGGAAGGAAAAAAAAAAAAAGGTTAGAGTGGGAGAGAGCCAAAACATAAGAGACTGTTAAAAACTGAGAACAAACTGAGGGTTGATGGGGGGTGGGAGGGAGGGGAGGGTGGGTGATGGGTATTGAGGAGGGCACCTTTTGGGATGAGCACTGGGTGTTGTATCGAAACCAATTTGACAATGAATTTCATATATTAAAAAAAATAAAATAAATAAATAAAACTAAAAACTATTTTAAATATGATATCTCTCCTCTCTCCTCACTCTCTCTCTCTCTTTGTCACATTTACTATTTGATATGCTTTGGTGAAAGAATAATAGAGCTTTTGGTGTGCCTGACTGGCTCAGTCAGTAGAGCATGTGACTCTTGATCTTTTTCTTCTAATGTTTATTTATTTATTTTGAAAAGGAGAGAGAAAATGCGAGTGAGGAAGGGATAGAGAGAGAGGGAGAGATAGAATCCCTGACGCAGGGCTTGATCCCATGAACTGTGACACCCTGCCCTGAGCAGAAATCAAGAGTCAGATGCTCAACAGACTGAGCCATCCAGGGACCCTGACACTTGATCTTGAGGTTGTGAGTTCAAGCTCCCTGTTGAGTGTAGAGTTTACTGGGATAAAAGGACTTAAAAAAAAAAAAGAATGATAAAGTTTTTCTGATTGAGTGTGAGATGCTCGAGATGAAGTAGTAAACAAGGAAGACATGACCTCACCCTCATACTGTTTATAGTCTGAAAGGGAATATAGACAGTAAATGCATAAATACACTTAAATATAGCAGTCTCTAAGAATAAAAAATATAGATCCTTTGCCTTTCTGCCCCTGATCTGCCACGCAACTGTAGTTGACAGCTAGCTTTCAGTATTTGCTTTTCTGAAAAGTATCCTCCCTACTCATACAGTTGACAAGGCAGCCCCACTCCTTCCTCACAACATTTTAGACTAGGAGTAGGCATCTGACTTCAACTAAGCCAAAGAGATCCTTCTCCAAAATGTTTAGGCAGTCACTCTGCAGTGGACAAAAATTTTAAATGTAAAACTCAGAAACTGTGTTTCCGGGCTGTAAAGAAACCAACCTGTAGCATGATATATAACTACCACACAGAGAAAATAGAGATGCCAGATGAACAGAACTAGTTCCAGTCCTTCCTATGGTTGAATATGCTTGCCCCTCCAACAGCCTAATTTTTAAATCTTTCCTTCAAGCTCATAGATTCCAATTTTGCTTACAACCTGTGTTTTATTTTGGTCAACTGCAACCCAAACGGCAGAACAGTGTCCTTTGCCACTTACTTAACTTCTCTATTTTTTTTTCTCATTTGTACATTGGGAATAGCCTTATTTCCCTATATAACTAGGATACTGATAGAATTTAAAGATAATGGAAGAGAACATGCCTTGAAAGTGCAATCCACATAGAGGTATTTAAACTTATTTTGCAATAAAACTCAAAATCTGGACAAATGATTCCATGTACACCTTTGGTGGAGACTAGATGATTGTTTACTGTTTTTACCTCTCTAGTGAAATTATAAACAAAACAATATATCTAGCACAGGGCTCTGTACCATACAACTGCCTAACAAAGTCTGTGTGTTACAGGACAGTAGTAAATGTAGCTTTTCCTAGTGCATCAGAAAAAAACTATTCTGGACCATTCACTGACGGGAGCCTTCAGGAAACTTATAGATGAATCCATAGTTGAGCATCAGCTGCTCGGAGGACAGAATCTAGATGGATGTGGAGCAGTGGTAGAAACCATGAGATGATCAGCCAGAGTGGTTTAGTGCAGGGCAGGGCATGGAGGCTGAAAGCCCACAGCAGAGCCACAAGTAATCAGCTCTTCAACTGGGATGGGTGAAAAAGAGAGCTATGTTTAGAGGCAGCAATAAGGAGAGAAGCTGCATCCTTTTCCAGAAGGTCAGGGTGATCCTTCCACCAATGATCAGCAATTTCAGACTCCAGAGTGTAGGGAGAAGAGAGAGGTATTCATTGAAGAAGCCTCGAGATTAACCCAGTATCTTTCATGTGTCCACCTGGCAGGAGCATAAGAATAATAGCAATGCCCTATATATATAGTATTTGGCAGCTTAAAAATTGCCCCAAACACAGTATCATTTAGTCTTCATAAAATCCTGTAAGGTAGATATGCTTCTCGACATTCAAAAATCCTGAGAATCAGACTAATTTAGTGACTGTATAAAAATAATACAATTTCAACTTTTTGGATATTTAATACAATAAAACATTATTTGTTATTCATACAGAAAAGAAAAAATGATACTGCAGATTGAATGAGACTACTAATGGCTCTTTCAAGTGTTATTTTCTCCAACTTTATTAAGATATAATTAACATATAACATTGTGTAAATTTAAGGGATACAATGTGTTGATTTGATATACTTATGTACTGTAAAATGATTACCTCCATAGTGTTAGCTAACATCTCCATCATATCACAAAATTATCATTTTTTTAGTGGTAAGAACATTTAAGATCTACTCTATTAGCAACTTTCAAGTATATAATAAAATATTATTAGCTATAATTGCCATGCTGTGCATTAGATCCCCAGAACTTACTTTTGTATAACTAGAAGTGTGTATCCTTTGACCAACATCTCCCCATTAACCACCCCCCCCCCATGCTTGGTAACCACTATTCTACTGTTTCTATGAGTTTGGATTTTTTAGATTCCACATATAAATGGTGCCATACAGTATTTGTCTTTCTTTCTGTCTGACTTATTTCAGTGACACTTCATTCACCCTTCTGCCTGCCTCTTTCCCTTATAAGGGCCCTTGTGATTACTGGCCCTGCCAAAAAAATTCAGCATAATATCTGCTGATTAGCAACCTTAATCCCTCTTTGCCACATATCCTAACATAACCACTTCTAAACAGTAAGAAATGGCTTTTTAAAGCTTCAAGCAAAATTTCTTAGTAAATTAACCTGCCTAAAGATAAAAATCATGTTATGAGTGTGCTCTTCAATAAACATCTCAGATGGATAAAGCAAGCGAGGGGAAAGATCAAATTAAAGGTAGTACCTTCCCACTAAGGCATCATAGTCCCAAATTAGCCTCCATTTAGTTCAGAGATGTACATGGAAGTGATGAAGGGAAAAATAGAGAAAATTTGAGAATTATGTTTTTAAAAGATTTGGGGTATGTTTACTGGCACATAAGTGGAACCAAATAGAAAGGAAACATACTAGGTTTTTAATCAACATATATTGCCAAAAAAAAAAAAAAAATGCAAGAGCTCATCTAAAAAAATCCCTTCACTATTGAAGAGTTAACCTGACTCTTGGGACCCAGCATTTCAGCACCAGGAAGTGGGCTGAGAAAGCTGTGTTGTCCCCAAGGACATATTCCCCAATTCCCATTTTAGATATCGTCTAAGAAGATAACAGAAAAGAAGGAAGCTTCCAGAGAGATGCTTCCATGGGTCACAGAGAGGAATGGACAAGAGAGTGGAAACTGCTCCACCATTCCCCCCTCCCAAAAAAGAAAAGGAACTTCTCCCAAACCCAGGCCATAGAGCCTTCCCAGTGTCTGCCCAGTAGGGACTTTAAAATTGCTATGAATTAATGATTAATGTGTGTCTCATATTCATCATCTTTCCAAATGGGAGAAGTTATTGTTGTTAAATGTCCCTGTTATTCTACCATATATTTAATAAGGGAGTGAGGAGTGAGCAGATAAATTTCCTTTTAAATCATAGGTCTCCAGGGGTGCCTGGGTGGGCCAGTTGGTTAAGTGTTCAACTTTGGCCCAGGTCATGATCTCCCAGTTCGTGAGTTTGAGCCCTGCATCAGGCTCTGTGCTGACAGCTCAGAACTCAGAGTCTGGAGCCTGCTTCAGATTCGGTGTCTCCCTCTCTCTCTGCCCCTCCCTAGCTCACACTAGCACTCTCTCTCTCTCTCTCTCTCTGTCAAAAATAAATAAACTTTAAAAAAAAATTTAAATCATAGGTCTCCAGACCAAGAAAAACCCCAACCATATCTGATGGATAACTTTTTTTTTTAAGTTTATTTATTTATTTTAAGAGAGAGAGAGAGAAAGCATGTGAGCAGTGGGAGAGGGGGACAGAGCAGAGAGAGAGACAGGGAGAGAGAATCCCAGGCAGGTTCTTCACTGCCACCATGAAGCCCTGGTGCGGGGCTCAAACCCAAGAACCATGAGATCATGACCTGAGCCAAAACCAAGAGTCGGATGCCTAACCGACTGAGCCACCCAGGCACTCCTGACAGAGAAGTTCTTGTATATCACCTGAAGATCCTACACTTGGAGCTGGGCAAAGTGCCCCGATGAGACTTTAGGGTTTCTCCAGTAGAGATGACTTGAGTGTGTTCTATACATAAGAAGAAGAGAACACAAAAATATTAAGTGATCAAAAGCACAGGCAGACAAGTGCACAGATAAGGAGCACCCACTTCAAACACATGAGCTCTCCTACATTTCCCATGTTCCCTTGCAATTGAGTTGTGGCCTTGGTAAGATAACATGCTCACCAAGGAAAATGTGAGCAAGAAAGATGAATCACTTCAAGACCAAGACAATTAATAATTGGAGTGCCTCACCTTTCCCTCTCTTTCCCTGCTTTGGCAACTTAGAGAAATGCATGTTGCTATGACAATACTTCACAAGACAGGGAACCAGGATTCCTGAGTTCCCTAATAGAGAATACATTCTGTTGATACACACCATACTTTAAATGACAGAGGAATGAACTTTGTTTTGCTAATTCACTGAAATACAGCATAGCTTAAGCTATCCTAATACAGACAGGTTTATTTTTTGATGCCTATGAGACATATAACTGGAGATGTCAAGAAACAGTTGAATATATGCATGTGGATTTCAAAGCAAAAGTATAGGCTAAAGATATCAATTTGGAAGTCGTTCTAATTTAGAAATGGAATTTAAAGCCATACAACTGTCACTAATGGGGGGGGGGGAAGTATGGATATAGAAGAAGACATAATTCATGGATTATTAGTTTACTTCATCATTTTAACATCTGAATATCTGTGTGTTGTATCATATTCTGTATTATCAGCACAGACCTCCATAACTAGTTCCTTATTCATGTATCCAACCCAGACAACCAACTTTCTAAGGGCAATGGCTGTGTCTGTGTCACTCAATGCATCTCCTGCATGAGTTAAGAAATGTCTTTAATATATGATGATAGTTCCTTACATGTAAAATGTAATCAATGCCAACCTTAGTCTTTTTCAACAATTTTTTTAAAAAGCACTCTTTTATATCTATTACCTAAATTTATTCATAGAGCAAACTTGTGGTTATAATGGCAATAATGTTGGAGATGATGATGGCTACCATACAGTATTGGAAGGTAAGCAGAAGGCAGAGCAGCAGCTAGAAATATTGGAAATTCTCACATGCATCACATCTAAAACATCCTCCTCAGGTAACAAACTTCAAGTCAGAATTACAAATATCTTTTCCCATTCCATCGGTTGCCTTTTAGTTTTGTTGATTATTTCCTTTGCACTGCAGAGGCTTTTTATCTTCATGAGGTCCCAATACTTCATTTTTGCTTTTAACTCCCTTGCCTTTGGAGATGTGTCAAGTAAGAAATTGCTGTGGCTGAGGTCAAAGAGTTTTTTCCTGCTTTCCTCTCTAGGGTTTTGATGGTTTCCTGCCTCACATTCAGGTCCTTCATCCACTTTGAGTTTATTTTTGTGAATGGTATAATAAAGTGGTCTAGTTTCATTCTTCTGCATGTTGCTGTCCAGTTCCTCAGCACCATTTGTTAATGAGACTGTCCTTTTTCCATTGGATATTCTTTCCTGCTTTGTCAAAGATTAGTTGGCCATACTTTTGTGGGTCCAATTCTGGGGTCTCTATTCTATCCCACTATGTGTCTGTTTTTGTGCCAATACCATGCTGTCTTGATGATGACAGCTTTGTAGTAGAGGCTAAAGTCTGGGATTGTGATGCCTCCCGCTTTGGTTTTCTTATTCAATATTATTTTGGCTATTCAGGGACTTTTGTGGTTCCATACAAGTTTTAGGAATGTTTGTTCTAGTTTTGAGAAGAATGCTGGTGCAATTTTGATTGGGAAAAGATATTTGCAAATGACATATCGGATAAAGAGCTAGTATCTAAAATCTATAAAGACCTCACCAAACTCCACACCCAAAAAACATATAATCCAGTGAAGAAATGGGCAGAAGACATGAATAGATACTTTTCCAAAGAAGATACCCAGATGGCCAACAGACACATGAAAAGATGCTCAACGTCACTCATCATCAGGGAAATACAAATTAAAACCACACTGAGATACCACCTCATGCCAGTCAGAGTGGCTAAAATGAATAAATCAGGAGACTAGAGATGCTGGAGAGGATGTGGAGAAACGGGAACCCTCTTGCACTGTTGGTGGGAATGCACACTGATGCAGCTGCTCTGGAAAACAATGTGGAGGTTCCTCAAAAAATTAAAAATAGATCTACCCTATGACCCAGCAATAGCACTGCTAGGAAATTACCCAAGGGATACAGGAGTGCTGATGTATAGGGGCACCTGTACCCCAATGTTTATAGCAGCACTTTCAACAATAGCCAAATTATGGAAAGAGCCTAAATGTCCATAACCTGATGAATGGATAAAGAAGTAGTGGTTTATAGACACAATGGAAATACTACTTGGCAATGAGAAATAATGAAATCTGGCCTTTCATAACAACATGGATGGAACTGGAGAATGTTATGCTAAGTGAAATAAGTCATACAGAGAAAGACAGATACCGTATGTTTTCACTCTTATGTGGATCCTGAGAAATTTAACAGAAGACCATGGGGAAGGGGAAGGGGAAAAAAAAGTTACAGAAAGGGAAGGAGGCAAACTGTAAGAGACTCTTAAAAACTGAGAATAAATTGAGGGTTGATGGGGGGCGAGGGGGAAGGGGAAAGTGGGTGATGGGCATTGAGGAGGGCACTTGTTGGGATGAGCACTGGGTGTTGTATGGAAACTAACTTGACAATAAATTTCATATTAAAAAAAAAAGAAAAACATCTGAGTGATGCAGGCATCAAAGGCAATCTCCCCAGCATGAAACCAAAAGATAGCCAGGGCTTTGGGAACGGCGGTGGTAGATACCAGAACGTCAGTGCCAGCCAGCATGGATAGGAAGACATACACAGGTTGATGGAGGGTGCACTCACTGAGGACAACAAGGATGAGAGCTCCATTTCCCAAGACTACAGTGATGTACATGAGACAGAAGGGGAGAGAAAGCCAGGTGTGGTAGTTCTCCAGTCCTGGGATGCCAAGTAGAATGAACACAGTAGGGTGGAAGGTGGTGAAGTTAGCACCAAACAGGCCTTCTTTGGGAGTCTCTCTATGAAGACTATAGAAAATGAGAGTCAGTGGGCAGAACAAATAAGGTTCACCAAAAGTTGAACATTAGATAATTAAATCAATCACTAATGCCTTGACTTAGAATATATAATGTTATGCTTTTACCTCCTACATTATCACTGCAAATATAAATATAAATAAAGATTTCTGGTCACACCTCAGCAATGTCTAGAATCCATACATACCTCCCCATTCTCACTTACAGCCTCCTATTCTGGCTTTGATCATCCTTCACTTGTTCTGGTGCAGTGGCATCTTAACTAACTGGGCTCCCCATCTCCCAGCTTCCTATCCTCAACCCTTCCATCAGCTATGTTGTGGCCCGGGTGGTATGTACAAAACAAACAAAAATCTTATTGGGTTTTCTCTTACAACCTTTATTTAATGAATTATTGATTACAAGATAAAGCCCAACTTCTCAAGCATGCAAAGCCTTCCACAATCCCACTGTTACTCTCTTCTCTAGCTTTAGTCTCCTTCAGGCATCCTAACACATCTAAATTAGACCATGATCTATTCTCCACACAACATCTAAGTTTGCCAACCTCCCTAACTTTTCTCAAGCTTTTCTCTTAATCTGGAAAATACTTTCTACCTTTGATGTGTGTTACACCTACTGGGCTTCCAATTCACAGCTTAAATATTTATCATCTGAGAAGCCTTCCCCAGGTTCAAATTCTGGGCTTCCAACTTTCTGATTACTGACAAAAGGCAAGTTTTCACATTTCAGAAAATTAGCCTAATCTGTGAAAATGAACTATTCATACTTATCCTGAAAGGATTAAATTGAATACTTTCTTTAAACTTCCTAGTGTAGTGCCTAGCATAAAAATACTAAATAAATGTCAGTTATTGTTAGTCCAGGTCAATACAGCTACATAGAGAGCACAAAAAATAATATACTTGGGATTTTAAATGTGATAAAACACCATTTCAGTTTAGTGGGGAAAGGAAGGGCTAGTTACTTAATGGCACTGGGATATTGAACAATGATATTTTTGTAAAAGAATAAAATTAGTTCCCACCTCACTCACTAAACAAATAAAAACTCTAGATAAATTAAACATGTATATTTTAATTTTTTAAGTTTATTTATTTTGAAAAAGACAGAGACAGCACGAGTAAGGAGGGACAGAGAGAGAGGGAGACAGAGAATCCCAAGCAGGATCCACACTGTCAGCACAGAGCCCAGTGCAGGGCTTGAACCCACAAAACCAAAACAATGACATCATTACCTGAGTCAAAACCAAGAGTCAGGCACTCAACTGACTGAGCCACGTAGGCATCCCAAAGATGTACATTTTAAAAACAAAACCAAAAATTATTAAAAATTAAAGGGAAGTTCGTAGGAAAAAACATAGGAAAATATTTTTAAGTCTGGAAAGATCTTTCTAAGATAAGAAAATGATATTTCATGGATAGTAATAATTGAATGATGCAATTATGCAACAATGTAGACAAGAATAAATTCCAAAAGAATAAATAATTCTAGGAGGAAAAAATTATAAAACATAAAATAGACAAAAGGTTAATATCTTTAAACATTAAAAGTTAGTATAAATGAATGAGGAATGAACAGAAAATGTGCAAAGAATCCAAATAGGCAATTCACACTACAAGAAAAATGGCCAATATACACAAGAATAGATGTTCAATATGTTAAAAAAAAAATCTGTCATATTGAAATATCATAGCTTTCCTACCAGACTGGAAAACATAACAAAAACAATCAGCCCCAGTGCTGGTAGCACAGCATGAGAACATAAAGATATATCTATAAGGATATTCATTGCTATATCGTTGCTGTAATAAAAGAAATTATTACAGCTTTCATATCCATCAGTCAAGCAATAAATAAATCATGGCATATACATTACAATAGAATGTTCTGTTTCCATTTTTAAGAAAAAAGGTATCAGCCATGGTGTACAGTTAAGTGAAAAAGCAAACTGAAAATTAAAATGAATAATTCTTTTCTTCTCTCTTGTATCCATGATAACACTTCACATTATAAGTAACAGAAAATCCCACCTCATTTTGGCTTGAACACAAAGGGAAATGTCTTTGCTCCTGAAACTGAAAGCTACGTTTCTAACTATCAGGTTTATAAAGATTGAAGGAGGACCGCATGTCTTTGTAACTGTGCTCTGCCGTCCAGGTGTTGAGTCTCCTAAGATCAGGACTAAAGGGAAATGAGTGAGAACTTACCTCAGCGAAAAATGTAAGCAGGCACCAAAATATCAGTAAACAGGATAAGTAATATTTTAATACAATTTTTAAATCAAAATTAATGCAAAATATCCATGATGAACAATATGTCAAAATTTAAAATAAAGACAGAATTGACCATGCTGTACTGAACCATATCAGAGCCCAAGACAAAAGGGAAAATGGGAGCACCTATATATATGTGTGTGTTTTATGTGATTTTAATGGTTCATTTTTTCCCTAATTTTATTTTGGAAGCATTATCTATGAATTTCTCCCACCAAAGCCATTAAAAGTATAATAAATTCTAACTTTTATATAAATAGTATATTTAAACTTAATGCTTTGAGTTTTAATACACTTACTTTTCAGTGTTCAATATTTTTTTAAACCACTTTAATTCTGGGGGAAAAAATCAGCCATACTCCCCGCTCTGCACAGTCAAAATCTCTGCAGCAGTTTAAGAGGTCAAGTGTGTACTTATACTACATTATCCAGAGGACTCAAGAAGATCTCATCTGAATCAATAGTTTATTCAGTTTATTTCAGGAAAACCTAAAATTCTTGAGAACCAAATATTTATCACCTTCCCAGAAACTTACCCAAGATCATGAGAAAGTTCTTCCCCAACATGTGAAAGAAGCAGACAGATGCAGACTCTGGAGCAAAATAGGACAGACAGTATTTGAACCTCATCCACAGGAATCCCTTCGGCAAAAAGAGAGCTTCTATTCCACTAGGTCTTTAGGGAGTGTCTGGTTCAATTAGACAGAAGCAGACCCCAGGAGGACTAATCTCCAGAGATCACTCACCCAGGAACCAGAGTGGGTGGGCAATCTATGTCCTACCTGCAGCAGTCTGTACACACAGCACCTGTTAATGACTCCATGTCTCTGGCTAAGATATGGACAGACTGGATTTGAGTTGCTGCTAGTCAATACATAGAACATTAAAACCCTGCCTATACCTGCTAGACCTCAATGTACATAGAAACCTGTGGAGATGTAGAAGAAATAATAGATCACAAGGAATTAAGTGGTGTGTGTGTGTGTGTGTGTGTGTGTGTGTCCGTCCAAATGATTTTCAGTCATAAATTAGACAATATTTAACAGTGAAGGGTCCAGAGGTCAAACACCTCACCAACATTTCAAATTAGCAATCTATAAATATACATAGGGAACCCTATGCTAGATGCTGGAACTATAGTGATGAGTAAGACATATTCTCTACTCTCACAGAACCCAAGTTCTGATGACTTCATAGAGTAATTAATATTCAGTTGAAACCATTAATGTCATTGCTGTGGAGAACCAGAGGACAAAGTTATCACCTCTGACTTGGGGGGTATTGGCGAAGACTTCAAAAGGGAATTGACATCAATATTCTACCATTTGCCAGCTGAATGGCTTTAATTACTCATCCTCTATGAACCTTGGGTGCCCCTGTGTATAAAACAGAGATAGCAAAGGTACTATCTCATAAGGCTGTATAAGGATTAAATAAGCTAATGCAGCAGAGCACTTAACATGGTTCCCAGCATAGATCTCTTAATAAACATTAGGTATTGTTTTAATTATTATTATTATCTATGTATTACTATATGGTGTGTTTTGAGATAGTAATGGAAAAGTCAGTTAGGACTAGATTATGAAGTTAATGCTTAGTTTAGAAATTACCCTGTAGTCCCATGATTTCTAAACTGTGGCTAATGGAACAGTAGGTTATTTTAGAGATATAAAGTGAAATGCTCCCAGAAAAATTATATGGATGTGGACACAAATATCAATGGTCACTTTAGTGTGGAGATATGCTGCAAACTCTAGCCTTCCCTTGGACAGACATATGCATGACCACAGAGTGTAAGCATTTTTCAGTTATTTGACCATGGAACTTTTTTATTAAATATCCATTATGATATCTGCTATTTCTGTAGAACATTCTATGGAAAACAGTTCTATAAGTAATGAAGATTACTTGAAAGTATTTGACAGAAAGCAGTATCATTAGCCATGCCTTTTAGAATGTTTAACTTTGAGTCAGTTGGTAGTTTAGGTTACAGTGTAAAAGACTGAAAACAATGAAATCAATTAAGAAGCTAATGCAGTATCTGAGGTGAAAGATGATAACAGACATAATTAATTGGTAGAGGCAATGTTACAAAGAAGACTAACAATACTAAGAACTTAGCATTAATGAAATATTTCTCAGATACTTATGATGAGACAAGGATTGTGTTAATTGCTACATATATGGTTTATTTCACTTAATCCTCTCAACAACCCTATGAGATATTATTACTATCCCCATTTTACAGATGAAATATATTTCACATATTCATACAGCTAGAAAGCAATAGGGGCAATGCTTTAATCCTGACAGGACTCCAAATATTATCCACATAGCTATTTAGTGGTACAATCAATATTGGTAACAATCATTAACTTCTTGAGGAACAGGACAGAGAGGAATTTGAGAAATTCCCCCAGGGTTTCCAGCTCAATGTAGTTGCTGGAATCATCATAATCTAGTTCCTAAGAAAAGGAATGGAACGGGAAGAAAAGCTAGCCTGAATGATATAGTTCTACATTCTGGAGGAGATATGCAGTTAATATGTAGATTTACACATGTAATACCCCAAAAAAGAGTTCTAGGATGGAGAAAGAGATGTTGTACTCATTTGCATCAGTGGTGGTTGAAGAAATGAGTGTACATGACCTTTTCTGAGAAAGCATGAAAGAATGAAGGTCAAGACTGTGAACTCCAAGAGACTACTCCAACTTTGCTAACCTGTCCAGGAACAATGTGCTATAATTACTAATAATGAGAAGGGTAGGAGCCAGGTTAGAAAAGAAAATCAAGAGTGACCTGTTTCCTCCTACTCTAGTCTATTCCCTGATCTCTGTGTTACAGCAAACATGCAAGAAGTAAGAAACTCTGCAATCTGCAGCTTGTTTACTTCCCTGACACCAAAGTGACTTTGTGAGGAACTGGTTTACTCATCCCTGGTGTGTGGACTAATTTAGCTGATCACTTAAGTGCATAAGAGAAATGCTGTTCTAACATCAGGAGGTAATTGGGTAGTTGTGCTCCCATTCATTTTTCAAACATTTATTGTGTCCCAGGCATTTTATAATGCACTGAGAGTACAAATATGAATGACACATACTCTTCTGATTTCAAGGAATTTACAATCAATTAGGGGTACAAACAAATAAACAACCTATTACAATTCACTGCATACATTTTGAGATTTGTACAAGATGCAATCAGTGTACAAAGATAGGAACCTTGGACTGCCTGGAAAACTTAGGAAAGAGTCTTCAGGGAAAGTAGTTCTTGATCTGAAATTTGAAGAATGAGCAGTTTTCCAGATGGCTGAAGGACACGTATGACTGTTTTTCAAAAACAACTGCCATTATAAAAGTGAGTGAAGAGCTACTTGAGTTTGTACAAAGAATCAACGCACATTTGGAGATAAAAAAAAAAGAAACTGTAATCTCTTCAGATGTTAAATATAAAACTATTTTTATCCATGTACTCATAACTCACTTCATGTTATGTTCAGTTCTCTGTGTTTCTGGAGTACGTCTGGTCTACTGAAGATACCAAATGTTCACAGCAGAAGCATGTATGCTTAGTTATTATTCCTGGGTTGTGGAAGAGGGGTGTGAGAAGAGAAGAAGATAAAGAATACAAAGAAACAGGAGAAGAAGGCAAAGATGAAGAACCAGAAGAGGAAAAAAGAAAAGTTGGAGGAGGACCACAAAGAAGGTCCACGAAGAAAAAGAGGAAGAGAAGTAAAAGCCCTCTTAGTCCAGGAAATCTCTGTATTTCACACTTAATTTCCTTGATAAAGCTTGGAGGGCAGATTCCTGAGGAGCCATTAGCCCAGAGGGGAAGCACAGCACCAAGTCCTGATGTCAAAGAACCGGTGGGCTACACCCTCCCGGATCTGCTTAGTCTTCACACCATAGACAATGGGATTGAGCATTGGTGGCACCACCACATAAAGATTGGCCAGCAGAATATGGACATGTCGAGGAATGTTATGTCCAAAGCGGTGGGTCAATAATGTAAAGAAGGATGGAACATAAAACATGAGGATGACACAGAGGTGGGAGCCGCAAGTGCTAAGGGCCTTGTGCCGGGCATCCTGGGAGGGCAAACGAAACACGGCTCGGAGGATCAGTGAGTAAGACACAGCAATTAGGATCACATCCACGATGACCATGACAATGGGCACTGAGAAGCCATACCAGATGTTAATGGTGATGTCAGCGCAGGCCAAGCGGGCCACTCCAATATGCTCACAATAGGAATGGGGGACAATGTTGGTCCGGCAGAAGGGCAGCCGCTTCAATAAGAAGATCACTGGGAAGATGATGCAGAAGCTTCTGGTGACAATGGCCAGACCAATCCTTCCCACAACACGCCATGTTAGCACGGCTGTATAATGCAGGGGGACACAGATGGCCACAAAGCGGTCAAAGGCCATGGCTAACAGGATGGCTGACTCCCCCACAAACATCACATGGACAAAGAAAACTTGGGTGACACAGGCATCAAAGGCAATGTCATGGGCATGGAGCCAAAAGATGGCTAGAGCCTTGGGTACGGTAGTGGTGGACAGCAGGATGTCTGTGATGGCCAGCATGGAGAGAAAGAAGTACATGGGCTCATGAAGATTACGTTCTGTGATGATGACCACTATCAGGATGCTGTTCCCTACGATGGCAGTGATATACATGAGGCAGAGGGGTATTGACAGCCAAATGTGGTAAGCCTCCCATCCAGGGATGCCCAGTAGGACAAAAACTGCAGGGTGAAAGATGGTAAAGTTGGTGTGAGTCATGATGCACTTTAGAGTCCTCTCTATAATGACTCAGAAGCTGATGAGTCTGCTGAAAGTGACAGGAACAGAAAGGATCTCTGAGTGTGTATGGAGATCATACAAGAGAGCATCAAGTTCTAAACCATGGGACTCTCCACAGGCAAGTTCTCCCAGAGAATGCTCACTTGAGTGTAGGAATGACTTCTGACCCTTGATGCCTCATTAGCATGTAGACCTTCTGTGTCAATCATGCTTCTGGAAGCAATAGAGACAGAGGCGCCTGGGTGGCTCAGTCAATTAAGCGTCTGACTCTTGGTTTCAGCTCAGGTCATGATCTCATGGTTTGTGAGTTCAAACCCTGTATCGGGATCTGCACTGACAGTGCAGAGCCTATTTGGGATTCTTGGGTCACTCTGTCTCTCTGCCTTTTTCTCTCTGTCTCTGTCTCTGTCTCTCTCTCAAAATAAATAAATATTAAAAAAAAAAAAATAGAGGCTTCACCCTGCCTCCGTCACCCTACTCCCAAAATTTGGCCCCACCATACCTTTCTGACCTCATTCTACCATTTCCATACAAGTGGCATTTGTGCCCTTACCTGTGTTATACTTTTTCCTGTCCCCCAAGATTTTGCTCCTTTTCTATTTACCTGAATTTCCCTTCCCTTCCACTTCTACTTACTCAAATTTTAACCTTAAAATACTTCCTTAAACTTCACCACGTTGTAATGGCCTATGTTCATAACAATGTGTCTCCTTCCTGAAGATCTACTAGCTAAGCTATATTCTAATTTGATTATATTTAATCATATTAAATTTATCTGGCTATTATTCTGAACATTTCACATGAGACTGGCCTAATATCTTGGCACTTGTGGCTTCCTGCGCATGAAAATGGAGCACCAAATGGATATCCAGAAGAAGCTTAAGGTATGTATTTCTCCACACTGACTCAAATTAAAATCTTCCCTAAAGGCAGCAAGGAATGGAGCAACCAAAGAAATTGAGAGGGGCCATATTCATCACCTGCTCCTTGTGACTTCTCATACTCCTCCCCAAATGGTTTCATAAAGGTGTCTCTAGGCTAGATCTCCCTATCCTTAAGAGCCCCCCAGGAACTACTCTGAGTACAGGGAACCAATACACTCCCCTGTCGCTCCATTAAGATAGCCCTCCTCCTACCCCACTTGTGTTCACCCTCAAAAAGATCCAGGTTTCCATTCTATAAGAAGGGGTAAGCATAAAGTCTTTCTTGCCTTAGCTTTTCCCACTACTCAGGTAAGATTTGTTTCCTTTTGAAGCTCTAGACCATCTGCAACTATTAGGACTACAGAAAAGATGATTAAAACTCTGGAAGCGAATATGGAGAAAAGGGACCATAAGAAAGAATAAGGAGAGAATAAGAAGTATAAAGTTACCAAATAAATACTAGCTGGATCTACTGATAATGGTTCAGAGCGTCCCAGGGAGGAAGGCATCGAAAGGAATGAAAGCCCCAATTTATGAGGCTATCCCCCTGCCCCTATGCAGATGCGCTTGTTCAGTGCATGAAGGGCTATGGGAAGGAATCAATGGGACTATATAGGTGGGGACAGAAATGGGAACAGGGCCAGATTCAGGGAAATGTGGTCCCCAGGTGAGCTAATAACATGACATATTTCAAGTCACTATATTTTAAATATTCATTCAACTTCTATTTAGATGAGAGGCTGAGCTTTGCTGGGATAAGTACAGAGAAGAAGAGCCACTGGTAGCATTGTTCTGCCTCTATTCTAAAGCATTGGCACCAAATTTATGTAAACAAAAGCGCCACCAGAAAACAGATTCATTTTCTTTAGAAGAAAATTCACTGAAAATTTTCCTCACTTCTCTTAACCCCATTAGTTATTAATGCATCCCTTCTCAATAAAAAAAATACTTGATATAAGTCCTCATAAAAAAACTCCAGCTCTCTGCTATAATTCTAATGATGTTTAAAAATTCCAATAGTGAGACAGCAAAGGCAAGGCAGGGAGAAAGGCATCGAGGCATGGATGGCTGTTATTGAGGTTGCAGAAAGAAGGTTACTGTCTGTGTGATGAAGGACTTTCATTTCATTCAATGGCTTCTGAGGGCCCCATCTCAACCCTGCTGAGTATTCTCAGCAGGAGGGTTCCAGGCTCATTTAGGAAGAGGGATAAGAAGAGAAGAAAGTCACAGGCACAAAGAGGGACATCCAAAGTCTCACAGAAAGTACCTCTCAGGACCCTAAGAGAATATCTAGATGAGAGAGAAGATCCAGAATGGTGGAGAAGGCACAAGGAGCCATACTGAGTGGGAGGGAAGAGGTGCATTATGTGAGGGCACTAAGTTCTGGAGCCAGACTTCCTGGGTTAGTTTCCCAGTTCTTCTCTGACTTGCTGCATGACCTTGGGCAAGTTGCTTTATTCCTGCACACCTTTTTTCATTTGTAACATGTGAGTAGCAATGAACTGCATGAGGCAATTAGGATTAAATCAGTTAATTCAGATAAAGTGCTCCAAAGACTAGGTTATTATTCTTGTTATTATTATTTATAAGCCTCTCTGACCATTGTCCCATTGTTTTCCTCAATAGGCAAAACACCTTAATGAATATTCAGCAACATTAAAGTCTTATTCTTCATCCAAATATGACCAAAGGAAATTCCTTTCCCAAGATAAAGAAGAGTACAAAGGGATGAGAAAAGTGCCCAAAGAGAGAAAAACAGCCTGAGAATAGATCTCTCAGATGGACCTGGTGTCTCAGAACCAAGACCAGGCTGGGTGATGCACCAGGCAGGTCCACCACTGATGAACTTAGCTTGGGTCACAACTAACTACCTGGCAGGCTTCTCTGGCAAGCTTTGAAAAACACCCATCTGTCAGCAGAAACAGAGACTGTCTCCATCATTTATAGAATCCCAGGATGGAATGATGGGCATCAGAGCTTCAGCTCTAGAATCAAGGAGAGCCAGAAGAAAGCATCAGGGGAAAGACTTAGTCCAGACTAAGGAGAAATGGAGCCACTTCTTTCCACAGCCCCCTGAGCAGACTTTACTGTCTCTTTTTCCTCCTAGTGTCTTCTTTTCTTCCTGCAAGTACGAACCAACTTTATTTTTTGGTTATTCCCATTTTCTCTTTAGGGAGTTATGTAAAAGCTTTTTATGTCTTCATGCAGTTTTAACATTGGAAGACTCTCCTAACATCAGAACAACATATTAAAATGCACTCACAAACCACATCCAGTATAACTGTTAGATAACCATATAGGAGTGAGTCAGTTACTTTTTGGCCTAGTTGTATTATGTAGATATTTATTTAATGAGTAGTAATTTTATTTTGCCATTTTCTTTGTGCTTCAGATCTCAAGTGGTTTTCACCACTCTTGGGTTATTTTCTTATTCTTTTTAAGTTTATTTATTTTGGGAGGTGGGGCGGAGAGAGAGAGAGAACAAGCGGGAGAGGAGCAGAGAGGGGGGGGAGAGAGAGAGAATCCCAACAGGCTCAACACTATCAAAGCAGAGTCCAATGCAGGGCTCCAACTCACAAACCGTGAGGTCGTGACCTGAGCCAAAATCAAGAGTCAGATGCTTAACCGACTGAGCCACCCAGGCACCCCATACCACTCTTAGGTTCTTCAAAAAGTACAGGCTCTACACCCTGAAGCATGTCCCAAACGGATAAAACAGCCTGCCCCTAAACCCAGGTTAAAAGGGTGGCCTCTGCAGCAAAATGTATAGGAAAGATTAGTTATAAGATGTGTCACAAGAGATTCCTTTTGTACATAAGGTACAAAAATTTGTGAATGGTTTATTCTTTTAATAAATTGGAGAAAATGCAGATTTGTCTCTAATAACTTCACTCTTACATGCACTTAAAGCCAGCATGTAAAATGTTTTCATAATCTTAAGTCATTGTTATCTATACTGTAGAGGTGCTGATATACCCTTAATTCACTGACATAGTGACTCATATTTTTTAATAAATAAATATCTCAAGAAAAATTTCCACCTACCCGTTTGTTTCACTCCCTGTATTTTGAAGATTTTGTAAAAATCTGAGTAAGCATATGGTGGTGTATCATGTGTAAATATCATCCACCATATTTTTATGTTGTCATGGCAAAAACATGGAGAACCCAGCTCCAAGGCACACTCTCTTGTCCCAGTCTCTATACTTGTTCTGCAAAGTACAGGATGGAAGACAGAAAGGGAAGAACTTTTCTGGCTTAGACACACCTGCTAACCAGATTACCAAGAAAAGTTTCCTCAAGAGTCCTCCTCACTCTGGAACCGGGAGTTCACAGCATTAAGCACAGAGTGTGGCATATCATAGGTACTTAGGAAATAATTTGAACAAATGACCATGGAAGTAGTAAGTTAATCTTTCACCAGTAGTTTTACCTGTTTCACCAAGGTGGTGATCAAAATCTGAGCCATTTTCATGAATAGCCCCCACTGATAAACCCTGCCTTGGTACAGCCTGATTCTGACTATTCTATAAATTGCCCTCAAACATTTATCAGGCGTGCCTGACTGGCTCTGTCAGTAGAGCATGTGACTCTTGATCTCAAGCGTCACAATGGGTACGAAGGCTACTTAAAAAAATTTTTTTTAAATCAAGAAGAGTCTTTTCCCCCACATTCTCCTGGCATTCTTCCCCATTCTGCATTCTCATGCCACCTCCTAGTCCCAATGACATTTCCCCCAGTGTCCATCCTTCCCACCCTGTGCTCTGCCATACTGCAATCTGTCATCCTTTGTCTCATTCTCACACCTCTACTTCCTCTCTCCCAGTTCTAGTCTCTGTTCTTCACAGATACTCCTAAACACACACACTCACACTCCTGCCAATCCCTCCTCCTGCCACCCTCGATGCTCTTAAACTCACCTACTATATCATAGTATCAGTTGAAGCACTGACAAAGTGATAGAACAGAGCTCAAAACGTTGCTTGTTCTGAGAGAAGAGGAATGAGAAGGAAAGGGAAAGCTGGAGCTTGATCATCTTGACATGAGGGGGTATCACTATTCCTGCTTGGTTCAGGGTGCTTATATTTAGACTGAGACACATGCTTCCTTCTTCTGGAGGCAGGTGTCAAGAGTCACCCCTGGGATTATTAAGCATGGGGTCAATGAACCAAAGGAGAAAAGAAAACTCTTCCCCTAATGCCAACAGGGAACACTAACTCTAGGGATAATTAGTAACTCCAGAAGAAAAAGTGCACAGAAAGTACTTGAAGACAGCATAAGAACAGACAGAAATACCAGCAATAAAATAGTAACACAATTAACAGCTAACATTTGATGTGCCCTCATTACATCCCTGTCACTGTGTTAGGGTTTGACATAAAGTATCTCATTTAATTCTTAGACCAACCCAATGAGATAAGGGCTATTATTATAACCATTTGGCAGATAAAAGGATAGAGGTTTACAGACACCAAGCAGCTGATAAGAAGAGAAGACAAAGTCCCCAAGTGAACTTGTCAAAGTGTTCAGATTCAGTCCAGAAACACTGATTAAGGGAGCTAAGAGGACTAATTCTGAAGAAACCAGCCCTACAGGATCAATCACTCAAGAAAAAAGAACAGAATAAATTAAATATTGATTAAAATGTTTACATCATTGGGGCACCTGGGTGTCTCAGTCAGTTAAGCCTCTGACTCTTGATATAAGGTCAGGTTGTGATTTCCAGGTCATGAGATCGAGCCTCACATTGGGTTACATGCTGAGCATGGAGCCTGCTTGGGATTCTCCCTCTCCCTCCCTCTCTCTCTGCCCCTCCCCCACTCATTCTCTTTCTCTCTCTCTCTCTCCCAATAAGTAAAAAAAACTTTAAAACAATGTTTGCTCCATTAAAACCAAAATTTACTTTGGTCACTTGATTAGAGTATTAAAGTACTCTAATATTACTGAGAGGAAAGTAATTCTTCCCAACTTATCTTGCAACTTTCAGGGCAAAAAGTTGCTAGGAGCCCCATAAGGAAAAAAGGAAATAACAACCCAATCAACAACCCAACTTTGAGGGATTTACCTAGGAGAAATAAATCTTAAATCCACAAAATCCTTGTACAGAAATGTTCATAGCAGTTTTAATCATAGTAGCCAAAAACTAGGAACAACCCAAATGCCCATCAATAGAAGAATGGAATAAACAAATTGTGATATATTTATACAATGGAATCCTATTCAGCAATTAAAATGAACTACTAAAACATGCATTAATACGAATCAAACTCAAGATCATTATGTTGAGTGAGAGAAGCCAGATACAAAGGCTACACACTATATGCTTCCATTTATAAGAGGTTCTACAGCAGACAACAACTAGTCTGTGGTAATATAAATCAGAAAGATTGCCTCTGGAGTGGGATGAAGAAGAGGGAGTTTCTTTGATGAAAATATTCTACATATGGAGAAGTGTGAGTTTCATGTGTATCTGTATTTGTCAAAAGAAGGATTTGGGGGGGGGGGAGCATCAGGAACAAAGAGCAATGATAGGAGCAGAAATATGCATAAATTCTTCTTTTCATAGTTTTTTATTTCACATTCAATGGTTAAAATAAAAATTATAATATTATCTGATACTTAAGATAATGATATTTAAAAGTAGAAAGAGCAAAGAGACATCTAAGTGGAACTGTGGTTTTCAAACTTTACTAAAAGTGGTAAAAAGTTGATACCAGTGGACTATGAGTCACATGTATACATGTGAATGGAACAACCGCAAAGAAAACCAGGCAAAACCATACAATCAAAAACCCACAAATATATCAAGAAGGAATCCTAAAAATGTTCAAATAACCCACAGAAAGGAAAGAAAACAGAAATAGAGAAATGAGACACAGAAGAAACAAAGAGAAAACAAATAATAAGATGGTAGGCTTAAGCTCTAACAAATGAACAATTACCTTAACTGTAAATGGTCTAAATATATCAATTAAAATACAGAGACTAGATTTAAAAAAAAAAAAAAAGAACTCAACTACATGCTGTTTACAAAAATTTCACTTCAAATTCAATGACGTAGGTAGGTTGAAAATAAAAGGATGGATAAATATATATCATGCAAGCATTCATCAGAAAAAAAAAATCAGGAGTGGCTATATTAACATCAGATAAAGTAGACTTCAAAGCAAAGAAAATTACTGGTAACAAAGAGATACATTACATAATGATAAAAGGATCAATTTACCAGGAAGATACAATGATCCTAAGTATATACGCACCAAACAACAGAGCCTCAAAAGACATGAAGCAAAAACAGAAAGAACTGAAAGGAGAAACAGAAAACACTCAATTACAATTTGCAACTTCAATAGCCTCCCCAGTGTTGAAGTTCTATCTGGGCAACTATTAGAACTACTAGGCAGAATGTCAACAAGGATATAGGAAACTGACCAACACAATCAGTCAACATGATCTGGTCGAAGTATATAGAACATCCACCCAACAACAATAGAACACATTTTTTTTTTCAAGTACCCTTCGACATTTACCAAGATAGACCTTATCCTCAGCCATAAAACAAACCTCAGGAAAATTTTTCATGTCAGATGTCTAATATATATCATTTCCAATATGTACATAATTGTACATATAGAGTTAGGACAAATGCTTGAAAAAAAACAAAATGTATAGTTCAGTCTTTTTTTAATATAGCTGGCATATATTAGAAACATGGGAACATGTACACGAAAATATTAACAATGAGTAAGTTCCTTAAAAGGTGATATTAGGAGTGTTGTTTATTTATTTTTTGCTTATTCCTACATTCTAATTTTTCTATAAGAGTACAAGAGTTGTATTATAAAAATTTTGAAGTTTATGTTTTGGAAACATATGTATATTCAACTGAACTTTATTGTTAATCCACGCTATTCTTCTTAAAGTTCTCTTTAATGTGTGTGGTGAGGCATTTAAGTCAAGGGATGTGTGATATCATAGTAATATTGACTACTGACTTGTTCTCATTATTTGAGTTGCTTCCATTTATAAAACAATGCTATTGAAATGGGTGATTTTCCTACTTAATATTGTTATTTATTGTAAAAACTAGAAAATGTTCCCTGGGTCGCAAACATGAAAAATATTAAGGATAATAGTTTAAAAATATACTAAATTTTGGAGGACTTGATTTTATTTTTTAAGGAAAATGGAATTTGCAGGGCCATTAATATTTTCTTTTAATTAAACACCACATAACAGCAACATTATCATTTATTTAAATGCCAAAAGGAAGCATTCTTACATCATTGGAATTTATTGGTTTACATAAGAAAATTGGTGGAGATAAAACACTATAAATTAGTAATGATGGTGTTTTCTTTTGTTACAATTAGAGTGGCTCTATTTTCACCTTATTAAATTTTTCTATATTTCTAAGCATTCCCTGAAAACTTAAAATACACAGCTCTAAAATAATGTGTAAAAATTATTTTAAAAGTGTGCTATTAAATTTTATATGTCAATGTGACTTGCCTAAGGGATACCCAGATAGCTGGTAAAACATTACTTCTGGTATGTCTGTGAGGGCAAACCTGGAAGACATTAAAATTTAAATTAATAGGCCAAATAAAAGAGCCTGCCCCCAGCAATGCATGTGGGTATTATCCAATCCAGATAAAGGCTCGAGTAGAACAAAAAGGCACAGGAAGGGTGAATTCACTCTCCCCACTTGAGCTGAGACATCAATCTTCTCCTGCCCTCAGACATCAGTGCTCTAGGTTCATAGGCTTCTGGGCTCAGATCAGGACTTACACCATCAGCCACCCAATTCTCAAGCTTTTGGACTCAGACTAAATTATACCACTGGCTTTCCTGATTCTTCAGCTTGAAGATGGCAGATCATAGAACTTCTCAGCATCTATTGCCATGTGAGTCTATTCCAATAATAAATCTTCTCTTATAGACAGATGATGATGATGATAGATGATGAAAGAAAGAAAGAAAGAAAGAAAGAAAGAAAGAAAGAAAGAAAGAAAAAAAGAAAAAAAGAAACAAAGAAAAATAGGTGATGGATGGATGGATGGATAGATAGGTAGGTATATAACAGATAGGAAGAGAGACAGAGAAAGAGATATATCCTATTGTTTCCTTTTCTCTGGAGAACCCTGATTAATATATGATTCATTTTTTTCACTCGTTCAATCAAATAATTAAAACACACACATACACACTTGAACTGCTAGCATGGATTGAGTATGGGTGTTGGTTACAGAATTTAGATAATATGTAGTCCTTGCTCTGGAATATCTTACAATATTGGAAGACTATAATTTACAAGCAAAAATTATAACAATCTGGTAAATCTTTAATGAAGATGTACACAAAACTCTGTGGTAAAACAGGGCAGGAAACACCCACTACTTCCCATGGAGTTAGAGAACAACATATCACAAGAAGAGATATTTGAACTGAGTAGCCAAGTGTTTGAAAGGAAAATAGGAGTTCAAGATAAATGTAAGACAAAGGAAGAAAAATATGTAAAAGAGTCATTAAAGAATATGACATACTCCCTGAATAAGTAGTTATTCTTCGTGACCAGGGAATATTGTAAGCTTGAGTAGAGGTAGAAAAAACAAAGCCAAATTAAATTGGACAAATTGGGGCTAAATATCAGTCAAATTAAAAGAACTGAAATCACATATATTATGTTCTCTGACCATAATGGGATCAAACTGAAAGGCAGTAACAGAACAGAAACATCTCTAATTACCTGAAATTAAACAACGCACTTCTAAGTAAACTATGGGTCGAACAGGAAGTCATCAAAGTAATTCTTTAAAAACACAGAACTGAATGGAAATGAAAATATAAAATATCAAAATGTGTGGGATATTACTAAATCAGTGCTGAGAGGGATTTTTTTTGCATTTTTATTTGGATACAATTGACATATGTCCAATCTCTTAGCAATGCTCAAATGTATAATACAGTAGTGTAAACTATAATCACTATACTGTACATTATACCCCCAAGACATTTATTTTAGAACTGGAAGTTTGTACATTTTAACCACCTTCACCCATTTCACCCTGCCTCTATTCTCCACCTCTGGCAACTACCAATCTGTTCTCTGTATCTATGAGCTCAGTTTTGTTGTTTTGTTTTGTTTTTTTAGATTCCACATACCAGTGAGATCATAAGGTATTTGTCTTTCTCTGACTTATTTCACTTAGTATAATGCGCTCAAGGTCCATCCATGTTGTCACAAATGGCAAGATTTCCTTCTTTCTTACACTGAATATTATTCCATTGTATGTATTTATATCACATTTTTAATCCATGCATCCATCAATGGATGAGAGGGACTTCTATAGCATCAAATGCCTACATTAAAAAAAAAAAAAAAAAGGAAGGATCTCAAATCAAGAATCTAGTTTCTATCTCAAGAAACTAGAAGAAGAAAAGGAAAATAAACCCAAAGCAAACAGAATGAAGTAAATAACAAAGTTTAGAGCATAAATTAATTAATTGGAAAATGAGAAAAATAATTGAAATAAAAAGCTGGTTCCTTAAAAACAACAGAATTAATGAACCTCTAGCAAAACTGGCAAAGATAAAAACTGAAGATAAAATCACCAGTATCAGGAATGAAATGAATATATCACTATAAATTCTGTTATTACTTACAAATAATAAGGAAATATTCTGAACAAATGTACACAAATTTGACTATTTAGGAGAAACTAACCAATGCCTCTCTCTTTTCAATATTGAATTTTTAATTAAAAATCTTCTGAAAAAATTTCCAGGCCCAGATGGTTGCACTGCAAAATTCTACCAACTTTAAAGAAGAATTAACACCAAACTTAACACAATCTTTTCCAGAAAATAAAGGAGAAGATACTTCCCAACTCATTTCATAAAGCAAGCTTTACCCTGAATCAAAAACAAATGAAGACAGTAGAAAAAAAAAAAACTACAGATCAGTATCTCTTAAAATTCCCCAACAAAATATTAGCAAATCAAATCCAGCAATATATTTTAAAAATTACATATACCACAATCAAGTGATGTTTTTTCCCCCCAGGATACAAGGCTGGTTCAACATTCAACAATTATGCAGTGTAATTCAGCAAGTTAACAGACTAAAGAAGAAAAATCAAATAATCATATCAAGTGAAATAGGAAAAAGCATTTTATAAAACTCAATACTTATTCATAATAAAAGCTCTTAGCAACTCAGGAATAGAGGAGAACATCCTCAACATGATGAAGAATATGTACAAAAAATTGACAACTAACATCTTATCAATGGTAAAAGACTGAATATTTTCCCTGTAGGTCAGGAATGTGGCAAAGATATCCACTCTCACCAATTTTATTCACGTGATACTCGAAATAAGACCAAAATAATAATAACAACAACAACAACAACAACAACAACAGCAACAACACAACTGTCCCTGTTTGCAGATAGCATTATTATATACATATAAAATACTAAAGAATCTACAAAAAAATATATATTCCTAGAATGAGTAAGTGAATTCAACAAATTTTTAAAACACAAAATCAACACACAAAAATCAATCACATTTCTACATGCTAACAAAAAAACATGTGAAAACCAAAAAGCAAAGATACAATACCATTATTGGGACCTATTCAAGATAAAAAACTTCTGCACAACTAAGGAAACAATCAGCAAAACTAAAAGGCAACCAACAGAATGGGAGAAGATATATGCAAATGACATGTCAGATAAAGGGTTGGTATCCAAAATCTATAAAGAACTTATCAAACCAGCACCCAAAAAACAATCCGGTGAAGAAACGGGCAAAAGACATGAATGGACACTTTTCCAAAGAAGACATCCAGATGGCTAATAGATACATGAAAAAATGCTCAACATCACTCATCATCAAGGAAATACAAATCAAAACCACAATGAGATACCACCTCACATCTGTCAGAATGGCTAATATTAACAACTCAGGGAATGACAGATGTTGGCGAGGATGCAGAGAAAGAGGAACCCTTTTGCACTGCTGGGAATGCTAGCTGGTGCAGCCACTCTGGAAAACAGTATGGAGGTTCCTCAAAAAATTAAAAATAGAACTACCCTACGACCCACAAATGCACTAGTAGGTATTTATCCAAAGGATACAAGTGTGCTGCCTTGAAGGGGCACATGCACCCCAATGTTTATAGCAGTGCTATCAACAACAACCAAAGTATGGAAAGAGCCCAAATGTCCATCGATGGATGAATGGATAAAGAAGATGTGCCATACATATATATATATATATATATATATATATATATACACATATATATGTATATATGTGTATATATATGTATGTATATATATATATACATATACACACACAAACACACACAAACATTGGAGTATTACTCAGCAATCAAAAAGAATAGAATCTTGCCATTTGCAACTATGTAGATGGAACTAGAGAATATTATGCTAAGCAAAATTAAAGAAAGACAAATATCATATGACTTCACTCAAATGAGGACTTTACAATACAAAACAGATTAACATAAGGGAAGGGAAGCAAAAATAATATAAACACAGGGAGGGGGACAAAACATAAGACACTGTTAAATATAGAGAACAAACTGAGGGTCGCTGGAGGGAGTGTGGGTGGGGGGATGGGCTAAATGGGTGAGTGACATTAAGGAGGACACTTGTTGGGATGAGCACTGGGTGTTATATGTAGGGGATAAATCACTGGATTCTACTCCTGAAATCATTATTGCACTATATGCTAACTAACTTGGATGTAAATTTTAAAAAATAATAATTTTTTTAAAAAGATACAATACCATTTAGTGATGACAGCAAGATGGTGGAATAATAGATTTAAACCCTCAAACCCCCACAGAAACACCAATTTTAACAGTCACCCATAGACAAAAATACCTTTGTGGAAGCCCAGGAATCCAACCGAAAGTTTCCAGCACTCTGTTTGAGGGGAAAAAAGAAAAAGAAAAGAATTAGAATAAAGACATTATATAGGATAAGAAGAATGGTTTCACTTTGATTACATCACTCCTTCCCCAAAACAGTACAACTCAGTGCCAAGAGAGACCCCCCTCAGTTCGCAATCTCTCCCACAAAAACAGAAAAGAGTGAAGTCAGCACACAGTTTCCCCAGCCTTGTAGGACACTACGCAAGAGGAACACTTCTGTCTTACCCCCCTTCCAGAACACTAAGGGGACCAGCCTGGATGAATAGTCTGGAGATAGGTACAAGCAGGGAAAAGGGAGAAGGGCTCTTGACCACCAACACAAGGATCTCAACCAAAATTCCTCCTAACTGGCTTGCAGTCTCCACCAAGAGCCCATCCACAAACCCTGAAGGACACTTCACCTATGGACACCCCCAAGTAGCCAGTGTGTGCCCCAGCATTTCATGAGTCCTCCCCATAGCCAGCACACTGCACTCTTCTGCAGATGGTGTGTGTGTGTCCACACACAGCACACAGATATCAGCAGTCAACTAGACTCTCCCGGTATGGAGAAGGTGCACAAACACTTCAGGGTACCACCCTGATGAAAATAGTGCAAGGCTCTCAGCACCTGCCTGGCTTGGTGGGATCAAGAGAAGACACACAATCCTAAGAATTTCTCCTCAAGAGGGAACAAGAAAAATGGAGCAGCCTTATTAGAAAAGGTGTTAGAGACCTTTAGAATCTCTGCACCAGGATGACTGGTGAAGATCTTTCTCTCCTGAAGCCAGTCAGCAAAGACTGGAGGAGATGATTCCTTCAAATGTTAACATAGCAACTCAAGGCTTAGGACAAATTGAATGAAAACACAACGTAGCAAAACTTATAGGATGCAGCAAAAAAAAAAAAAAAAAAATCTCAACCTGAATTTATACCTCAAAGAACTAGAAAAACAACTAAGGCCAAAGTTACCAGAAATAATAAAGACTAGAGCAAAAATTATGAAATAAAGACCAGAAAAACTACAGAAAAGATCAACAAAACTAAGAGTTTATTTTGTGTAAAGATAAACAAAACTGACAAACCCTTAGGTACATTCAGAAAAAAAGAGAAGAGACTCAACAATAAAATCAGAAATGAAAGAGGAGCCTACAAAATAAGAAAGAAAAAAAACCCCACAGAATCTATTACCACTGATACCACAGAAATACAAAGGATGATTAATAATTACATGCCAACAAGTTGGATAACCTACAAAAAATGGATAGATTCCTAGAAACATGCAACCTACCAAGACTGAATCATGAAGAAATAGAAAATTTGAACAGACCAATAATGAGTAAGGAGGTTGAATCAGTAACCAAAACTCCCAACAAAGAAAAGACCAGGATCAGATAACTTCACTGGTGAATTCTACCAAACATTTATAGAAGAATTAATTCCAATCCTTCTAAAACTCTTCCAAAAAAACTGAAGAGAAGGGAACACTTCCAAACTCATTTACAAGCTCAACATTACCCTGATAGCAAAATCACACAAGGACATTACAAGAAAAAAAGAAGTATAGGCCAATATCCCTGATATAGATACCAAAACTGCTCAACAAAATACTAGCAAACCAAATACAACAGCACATTAAAAAATCATACAACATGATGAAGTGGCATCAATCCCTAGGATGCAAGGATGCTTCAACATATCAAGTCAATAAATATGAGACACCACATGAACAGAATGAAAGATAAAAATCATGATCATCTCAATAGATGTGGAAAAGCGTTTGACAAAACTCAACATCCATTTATGGTTAAAAAAAACCTCTCAATAAACTATACGCAGAAGGAATGTATCTCAGGGCACCTAGGTGACTCAGTTGGTTAAACATCCAACTTCAGCTCAGGTCATGATCTCATGGTTCATGAGTTCGAGCCCCATGTCAGGCTCTGTGATGATAGCTCAGAGCCTGGAGCCTGCTTCAGATTCTGTGTCTTCCTTTCTCTCTCTACCACTTGCTGCTCACACTCTGTCTCTCTCTCTCAAAAACAAATAAACATTAAAAAAATTTTTAAAGAAGGAATGTATCTCAACATAATAAAGGCCATATATGTTAGGCACAGCTAACATCATACTCAGGAGTGAAAAGCTGAAAGCTTTTCCTTTAAGATCAGAAGAAAGACAAGGTGCCTCCTCTGACCACTTCTGATCAACATAGTACTGGAAATCCTTGCTAGAACAATCAGGCAAGAAAAAGAAATAAACATCATCTGAATCTGAATCAGAAAGGAAGAAGTAAAATGGTCTCTGTTGGCAGATAGCATGATATTATAGATAGAAAATTCTAAAAACTCCACCAAAAAAAACAATAAAAATAATAGATGGATTCAGTAAAGTTTCATGATACAGAATCAACTCACAAAACTCAGTTGCATTTCTATATGCTAACAGTGAACTATCCAGAAAAGAAATCAAGAATAAAATCCCATTTGCAGTTACATCAAAAAGAATTAACTACTTAGTAATAAATTTAAATAAGGAGGTAAAAAATCTATACACTAAATACCATTAAACCTTGGTAAAAAATTGAAGAGAACACAAAGAAATGGAAAGATATCCCATTCATTGATTGGAAGAATTAATATTTTAAAATATCCATACTGCCCAAAGCAATCTACAGAGTCAATTCCATCCCAATCAAAATTCCTATGGCATTTTTTCACAGAAATAGAAAAAACAATTCTAAGTTCATATGAAACCATACACAACTATAAATAGCCAAAGCAATCTTGAAAAAGAACAATGCTACAGCTATAGTAATCAAACAGTAGGGTACTGACATAAAAACAGATACACATACCAATGGGACAGAATAGAGACCCTAGAAAAAAACCCATACATATCAGTCAACTAATCTTCAAGATGCCAAGAAGCCAAACTGAGAAAAGAACTTCAATAATTGGTATTGAGAAAACTGGATATCCAGATGCAAAAGAATAAACTTGGACTCTTATCTTAAATAATACACAAAATCAACTCAGTGTGGATTAAAGATTTAAATGTAAGACTTAAAACCACAGGCTGGGAGCCAAGATGGTGGAATAGCATGGAAGTTTTTTGTGTGTCTTGCGTCCATGAAACACAGCCAGACCGACACTAAACCATCCTACACACCTAGAAAACTGACTGGAGGATTCACACAACAATCTGCACAACCTGAACCACAGAATTCAGCAGGTATGCGGTGCAGAGAGGTGACTTTGGGAGCAAGAAGCCGTGGAGAGTAGGGAGCTGCTTTTGCGGGCAGAGAGAGGATGGAGACAGGGGAGGGGAGGAGAATATGGGAAAGGAACCCCCACCCCAAAAGCAGCTGGAGAGAAAGTGGAACATTGGAAACAGCTACAGGGACTAAACTAAAAAGGGAAAAAGGAGAAAGGAGAGGGTTTAAATTCCATTAAGACTGTAAACAAGGGGAGAGCAAAGGCTGCAACTCCACAGCTTGATACCTGGTGGTGCTCTGGTGGGAAGGGCAAATCCCCAGGAACAGAGTGGGGGCTGGGAGGTTCTCAGACCACACAGGGAAAAGTGGTTCCACTGCTGGAAGGACTTTGGTGGACACTGTTGAAACCACCTGGTCCCAGCAGACCTCAGAAAATGGCCACATTCGCTGGTGCTGGCACAAGGTCGTTAAGGGTGAATCCTAGTGCCAGATATGTGTTCTGATTATCCATAATCCCTGAAACACTGCTGCTACACTATCTCACGAACTTTTTCTGGGGCAGGCTGGCACCTGGTCACAGCCTTGGGGCACCTGCAGCAGCAGGGTCCAGCAAGCATTCCTGGGTGCTGCCGACATTCGGCCATTGCTCAGTGAGACCCTCCTGCAGAGGGGCAGAGCGGGTCAAATCTGCAGTCCTTCAGAAGTAACGGGCCAAGGAAAACAGCTGCATCTGAGACAAAACTTGGGAGAGAGGTACTGCCTAGGACCTGGTCACAGAGAGTGAAAAAGCAGGGAGTGGATGAAAGCTGAAGACAGAGGACAGGTGCACAATAGCTGATCCGGGAAAACAGACTGGGTAGCTGGGTGGTGCCATTTTCACCTCTCCCCGGCATGCACATACGCACCTACCAGCACTGCAAAAATCCACCCGACTAGACTAGCAGCGCCATCTAGTGGAGAGCAAAGCTGTTATACTGAGCCCTGCCCAACTGGGCCAACTTCAGTCTTCAAGAAACAAGTTTCGTAGCCGGCTTAGTTTATGGACTACAAAGCACTACACAGACTGACTTCTACGGGAAAACGAAGTAATTACAGTCCTACTTCAATATGTTAGCACGTTCATCTATTCAATTTCTTTCTATCCTTTTTTGTTTTTTCTCTTTTACACTTCTTTTTCTTGAATACAGAAAGAGGAAAAAATTCATTTTTACTTTCAATTTTTATTAAAAATATTTTTCTTTAATTTTTATTACTTATTTTTTACCTTTATGTACATTTTTTCAAATTCTATTTTACTTCCATAATTTTATTTTAGTCTACTTCAGTGTATTCACCTTTTCAATTTCCTTTTTTTCTTTTCTTTCTTTTTCTTTTTTTTCTCTTTCTCATTTTTCTTTATCTTGAATGCAGAAACAGAAAAACTTCATTTTTATTCTCAATTTCTATTAAAAATAATTTTATTTAATTTTCATTAGTATATTTTTTGCTTTTATGTAAATTTTTCAAATACTATTTTATTTCCATAATTTTATTTTAGTCTACTACAGTGTACTTATTTGTTCAAATTCTCAAACGATTTCTTTTTTTTCTCCCCCCCCCTTTTTTTTCTCTAATCTGTCAAACCACTTTCAACACCCAGACCAAAACACACCTAGGAACTAGCATAATTTATTCAATTTGTGTGTGTGTGTGTTTAATTTTAATTTTAATATTTTTTTAATTTTAATTTTTTTTCAGTTTTTCTACCTTATTAATCCTCTCCTCCCTTCAAAATGACAAAATGAAGGAATTCACCCCAAAAGAAAGAGCACGAAGAAACGACAGCCAGGGATTTAACCAACACAGACACAAGCAAGATGTCTGAACCAGAATTTAGAATCACGATAATAAGAATACTAGCTGGAGTCGAAAACAGGTTAGACTCCCTTTCTGCAGAGATAAAAGACGTAAAAAATAGCCAGAAAAATGCTATAACTGAGCTGCAATCACGGATGGATACAGATGAGGCAGAACAGAGAATCAGCGATATAGAGGACAAACTTTAGAGAATAATGAAGCAGAAAAAAAGAGGGAGATTAAGGCAAAAGAGCAAAATTTAAAAATTAGAGAAATAAGTGACACATTAAAAAGGAACAACATCAGAATCATAGGGGTCCCAGAAGAGGAAGAGAGAGAAATAGGGGTAGAAGGGTTATGTGAGCAAGTTATAGCAGAAAACTTTCTTAACCTGGGGAAAGACACAAAATATGTGTCAGAAAAATATGCAGCCAAGAATTCTTTATCCAGCAAGGCTGTCATTCAAAATAGAAGGAGAGATAAAAAGTTTCCCAGACAAACAAAAAGTAAGTGAGTTTGTGACCAGTAAACCAGCCCTACAAGAAATTTTAAGAGGGACTCTCCGAGGGGACAAAAGATGAATATATATATATATATATATATATATATATATATATATATACCAAAAGCAACAAATATTAGAAAGGACCAGAAACACCACCAGAAATTCCAATTCTACAAGCATCATAATGGCAATAAATTCATATCTTACAGTACTCACTCTAAATGTCAATGGACTCAATGCTCCAATCAAAAGACATAGGGTAACAGAATGGATAAGAAAACAAGATCCATCTATATGCTGTTTACAAGAGACCCACTTTAGACCTAAAGACACCTTCAGATTTAAAATAAGGGGATGGAGAACCATCTATCATGCTAATGGTGAACAAAAGAAAGCCAGAGTGGCCATACTTATATCAGACGATCTAGGCTTTAAAATAAAGACTGTATCAAGAGATGCAGAAGGGCATTATATCATAATCAAGGGGTCTATCCACCAAGAAGACCTAACACTTGTAAACATTTATGCACCAAAGGTGGCAGCACCCAAATATATTAATCAATTAATCACAAACATAAAGAAACTAATTGATAGTAATACCATAAAAGTAGGAGACTTCAACACCCCACTCACAGCAATGGACACATCATCTAATCAATAAATCAACAAAGAAACAATGGCTTTGAATGACACGCTGGACCAGATGGACTTAACAGATATATTCAGAACATTTCATCCTAAAGCACCAGAATACGCATTCTTCTCCAGTGCACCTGTAACGTTCTCCAGAATAGACCATACAATGGGACACAAATCATCCCTAAGTAAGTACAAAAAGATTGAGATCATAGTGTGCATATTTTCAGAACACAGCGCTATGAAACTCAAAATCAACCACAAGAAAAAATTTGGAAAGGTAACAAATACTTAGGAGACTGAAGAACATCCTACTAAAGAACAAATGGGCTTACCAAGAAGTTAAAGAGGAAATTAAAAAGTATATGGTAGCCAATGAAAATGATGACACCACAACCCAAAACCTCTGGGACACAGCAAAGGCGGTCATAAGAGGAAAGTATATAGCAATCCAGGCCTTCCTAAAGAAGGAAGAAAGATCTCAGATACACAACCTAACTTTACACCTTAAGGAGCTGGAAAAAGAACAGCAAATAAAACCCAAAACCAGCAGAAGACAGGAAATAATATAGATTAGAGCAGAAATTAATGCTATCAAAACCAAAAAAAAAAAAAAAACAGTAGAACACATCAATGAAACCATTGATGAATGCTGGTTCTTTAAAAGAATTAACAAAATTGATAAAACCACTAGCTGCTTTGATCAAAAAGAAAAAAGGAAAGGACCCAAATGAATAAAATCAAGAATGAAAGAGGAGAGATCACAACCTACACAACAGAAATAAAAACAATAATAAGAGAATATTATGACAACTATATGCCAACAAAATGGGCAATCTGGAAGAAATGGACAAATTCCTAGAAACATATACACTACGAAAACTGAAACAGGAAGAAATAGAAATTTTGAACAGACCCATAATCAGTAAGGAAATAAAAAATAGGTCAAAACACAGGAGTCCAGGGCTAGATGGCTTTCCAGGGGAATTCTACCAAACATTTAAGGAAGAGTTAACACCTATTCTCTTGACACTGTTCCAAAAAATAGAAATGGAAGGAAAACTTCCAAACTCTTTCTAGGAAGCCAGCATTACCTTGATTCCAAAACCAGAGACCCCACTAAAAAGAACTATAGACCAATTTCCCCGATGACCAGGGATGCAAAAATCCTCAACAAGATATTAGCCAACCAGATCCAATAATACATAAAAAAAATTATTCAC
Organism: Lynx canadensis; assembly: GCF_007474595.2. Taxonomy (NCBI): domain Eukaryota; kingdom Metazoa; phylum Chordata; class Mammalia; order Carnivora; family Felidae; genus Lynx; species Lynx canadensis. Next base: position 63,213,089 of record NC_044312.2, read on the forward strand.
TACGACCAAGTGGGATTTATACCTGGGATGCAGGGCTGGTTCAATATCCACAAAACAATTAACATGACTCATCATATCAATAAAAGAAAGGACAAGAACCATATGATCCTCTCAATAGATGCAGAGAAAGCATTTGACAAAATACAGCATCCTTTCTTGATAAAACCCTCAAGAAAGTTGGGATAGAAGCAGCATACCTCGAGATCATAAAAGCCATATATGAACGACCCAACGCTAATATCATCCTCAATGGGGAAAAACTGACAGCTTTACCCCTAAGGTCAGGAACAACACAGGGATGTCCACTCTCGCCACTGTTATTCAACATAGCATTGGAAGTCTTAGCCTCTGCAATCAGACAACACAAAGAAATAAAAGGCATCCAAATTGGCCACAAGGAGGTCAAACTTTCACTCTTCACAGATGACATGGTACTCTGTATGGAAAACCCAAAAGATTCCACCAAAAAACTGCTAGAATTGATTCATGAATTCAGCAAAGTTGCAGGATATAAAATCAATGCACAGAAATTGGTTGTGTTCCTATACACCAACAATGAAGTGACAGAAAGAGAAATCAAGGAATCGATCCCATTTACAGTTGCACCAAAAACCATAAAATACCTAGGAATAAATCTAACCAAAGAGGTGAAAAATCTATACACGGAAAACTATAGAAAGCTTATAACAGACACTGAAGAAGACACAAAGAAATGGAAAAAGATTCCATGCTCCTGGATAGGAAGAACAAATACTGTGAAAATGTCAATACTACCCAAAGCAATCTACATATTCAATGCAATCCCTATCAAAATAACACCAGCGTTCCTCACAAAGCTAGAACAAATAATCCTAAAATTTGTATGGAACCAGAAAAGACCCTGAATAGCCCAAGCAATCTTGAAAAAGAAAACCAAAGCAGGAGGCATCACAATCCCAGACTTCAAGCTATACTACCAAGCTGTAATCATCAAGACGGTATGGTACTGGCACAAGAACAGACTCTCAGATCAATGGAACAGAATAGAGAACCCAGAAATGGACCCACAAACGTATGGCCAACTAATCTTTGACAAAGCAGGAAAGAATATCCAATGGAATAAAGACAGTGTCTTCAGCAAGTGGTGCTGGGAAAACTGGACAGCAACATGCAGAATGAACCTGGACCACTTTCTTACATCATACACAAAAATGAACTCAAAATGGATGAAAGACCTCAATGTAAGACAGGAAGCCATCAAAATCCTTGAGGAGAAAGCAGGCAAAAACCTCTTTGACCTTGGCCACAGCAACTTCTTACTCAATACGTCTCTGGAGGCAAGGGAAACAAAAGAAAAATGAACTATTGGGACCTCATCAAAATAAAAAGCTTCTGCACAGCGAAGGAAACAATCTGCAAAACTAAAAGGCAACCGACAGAATAGGAGAAGATATTTGCAAATGACATATCAGATAAAGGGTTAGTATCCAAAATCTATAAAGAACTTATCAAACTCAACACCCAAAAAACAAATCATCCAGTGAAGTAATGGGTAAAAGACATGAATAGACACTTCTCCAAGGAAGACATCCAGATGGCCAATCGACACATGAAAAAATGCTCCACCTCATTCATCATCAGGGAAATACAAATCAAAACCACAATGAGATACCACCTTACACCTGTCAGAATGGCTAACACTAACAACTCAGGCAACAGATGTTGGCGAGGATGCAGAGAAAGAGGATCCCTTTTGCACTGTTGGTGGGAATGCAAGCTGGTGCGACCACTCTGGAAAACAGTATGGAGGTTCCTCAAAAACTAAAAATAGAACTACCCTATCACCCAGAAATTGCACTACTAGGCATTTTTCCATGGGGTACAGGTGTTCTGTTTTGAAGGGACACATGCACCCCCATGTTTATAGCAGCACTATCAACAATAGCCAAAGTATGGAAAGGGCCCAAATGTCCATCGATGGATGAATTGATAAAGAAGATGTGGTATATATATATACAATGGAGTATTACTTGGCAATAAAAAAGAATGAAATCTTGCCTTTGGCAACTACATGGATGGAACTGGAGGGTATTATGCTTAGTGAAATTAATCAGAGAAAGACGAAAATCATGACTTCTCTCATATGAGGACTTTAAGAGACAAAACAGATGAACATAAGGGAATGGAAACAAAAATAATATAAAAACAGGGAGGGGGACAAAACAGGAGAGACTCATAAATATGGAGAACAAACTGAGGGTTACTGGAGGGGTTGTGGTAGGGGGATGGGTAAATGGGTAAGGGGCACTAAGGAAGCTACTCCTGAAAATCATTGTTGCACTATATACTAACTAATTTGGATGCAAATTTTAAAAATTAAAAAATTAAAAAAAAAAGACTTGAAACCACAAACTCCTAGAAGAAAACATAGGGACAAATCTCCTTTTTATTGGTCCTAGCAATGATTCTTTGGATGACACCAAAAACACAGTGAACATATGCAAAAATTAGCAAAGTGGATTACATCAAACTAAACAGCTTCTGTACAGCAAAGGAAACAACATCGTGAAAAAACAACCTATGGAATGGGAGAAAATGTTTGCAAACAATACATCTGATGAAAGCTCAGTATTCAAAATATATAAAGAACTTGTTCTGTTTACTAGCAAGAAAAGAATCAATTTAAGTAAAAAATGGCAAAGGACTTGAATAGGCATGTGTCTAAAGAAGACACATACACACAAAATAAGACACATAAATAGCCAACAGGTATGTGAAAAGGTGTTCAACATCACTAGTCATGAGAGAAATGTAAATAAATGAATGGTGCCTGTGTGGTTCAGCCGGTTAAGCATCCAATTCTTGATTTCGGCTTAGGTCATGATCTCATGAGATTGAGCTCCACATGGGGCTCTACACTGTTAGCTGTTAGCTGTTAGTGCAGAGCCTGCTTGGGATTCTCTCTCTCCTCTCTCTCTGCCCTTTCCCTGCTCGCTCGCTCTCTCTCCCTCTCTCAAAATAAATAAACTTAAAAAAAAAAAAGACAAAACCACAATGAGATATCACTTTACACCTGTTAAGATGGATAGTATTTTAAAAACTATAACAAGTGTTGGCAATGAGTGAAGAGAACCATGGTACACTGTTGGTAAGAAAATAAATTGGTATAGCCATTATGAAAACTGTATAGAGGGTCCTCATAAAGTAAAAAATAGAACTACCATTTGATCCAGCAATCCCGCCTCTGGATACTTATCCAAAGAAATTAAAACCAGGATCTTGATGCGGTCCCAATAGTTCACTTTTGCTTTTAATTCCCTTAAAAGACAGATACATATGTTTTCACTCATATGTGGATCTTGAGAAGCTTAACAGAAGACCGAGGGGAAGGGGAAAAAAAAGTTACAGAGAGGGAGGGGGACAAACCATAAGAAACTCTTGGATACTGAGAACAAACTGAAGGTTGATGCGGGGCGGGGGAGAGGAGAAAGTGGGTGATGGACACTGAGGAGGGCGCTTGTTGGGATGAGCACTGTGTGATGTATGGAAACCAATTTGACAATAAATTATATTTAAAAATAAAATAAAATAAAACCAGGATCCTGAAGACAGCTATACTCCCATACTTGTTGCAACATTATTCACAATAGCCAAGAGTGGAAATAACCTAAATGTTCATCAATGGAGATATAGACAAAGAAAATATGGTATAACCTACAATGGAATATTATTGAACCTTAAGAAAGGAAGCCTTGCCATTTGCAACAACATAACATGAATAAACATTATGCTATGTTTAATAAGACAGATACTGAAAGACACACAAGATATGATCTCACTTATATGTAGAATCTAAAAGAGTGAAACGCATAGATTTTTTTAAATCATTTTAATGTTTGTTTATTTTTGAGAGAGACATAGAGCGTGATTGAGGGAGGGGCAGAGAGAGTGAAGGAGACACAGAATCTGAAACAGGCTCCAGGCTCTGAGCTGTCAGCATAGCCAAAGATGCTTAACTGACAAGCCATCCAGGTGCCCAAAACTCATAGAATCAGGGTATGGAATGGTGGTTGCCAATGGCTGAGGTAAGGGGAAACGAGGAGGTGATAGTCAAAGGATGAAAACTTTCAGTCATGCAGATAAATAATTTCTATATATTTATCATTCAGCATAGTGCCTAGAGCTAACAATCCTGTCTTACGTACTTAAAATTTGCTAAAAGTGTAGATCTCATGTTAAGTGTTCTTACTATACACACACACACACACACACACACACACAAATAATAATAATAATAATAATAATAATAATAATAAAGGGTACAAGAGAAAACTACGGGAGGAGATTGATATGTCTATGGCCTTGATCGTGGTGATGGTTTCATGGGTGTGTATTTATACCTAAAATCATCAAATTGCATACATTAAATATGTACCACTTTTTATATGTCCACAATACCTAAAAAAAAAAAAAACTGGTTTAAAAAACTACAATAAAATTTACAATCACTCCACACTCTGGGAAACAGTATGGATGTTCCACAAAAAACTAAAAATAGAACTACCCTACGACCCAGCAATTGCACTGCTAGCTTTTATCCAAGGGTTATAGGTGTGCTGTTTCGAAGGGGCACATGCACCCCAATGTTTATAGCAGCACTATCAACAATAGCCAAAGTGTGGAAAGAGCCCAAATGTCCATCAATCGATGAATGAAGAAGATGTATACACAAACACACACACACACACACACACACACACACACACACAATGGAGTATTACTCAGCAATCAAAAAAATGAAATCTTGCCACTTGCAACTACGTAGATGGAACTAGAGGGTATTAGGCTAAGCGAAATCAGTCAGTCAAAGAAAGACAAATATATGACTTCACTCATATGAGGACTTTAAGACACAGAACATATGAACATAAGGGAAGGGAAGCAAAAATAATATAAAAACAGGGAGGGGGACAAAACATAAGAGACTCTTAAATATGGAGAACAAACAAAGGGTTATGGGAGAGGTTGCGGGAGGGGGATGGGCTAAATGGGTAAGGGGCATTAAGGAATCTACTCCTGAAATCATTGTTGCACTATATGCTAACTAATTTGGATGTAAATTAAAATAATAAAATTTAAATTTAAAAAAGAATATCTGATGGGAATGACAATAAAAAGATAAACTAATAAATTTGATATTGACAAAAAAAATTTTACAATCACCCCAAAGAAAATGAAATACTTACGTAAATTTATATCATGAATAAGATCGTTATGCAGAATATTACAAATGCTTGTTAAAAGAAAGAAGATCTAAATAAATGGAGAGACATGCCATGTTCCTGGATTGGAAGACAGGACACACTAAAAATAGCAATTCTCCCCAAATTGGTCTATAAATTTAATGACATTCCTATCAAAATCTCATCCAGGATTTCTTTGTAGACATAGACAAATTATTCTAAAATTTACATGGAAAGATATAGAATCTAGAATAGCTAAAACAGTCTCGACAAAAAGGAGAAATAAAATAGGAAGAATTACTCTAGCTGTTATTAAGACTTACTGTACAGCTACAGTAATCAAACAGGGTGATATTGACAGAGGACAAGATCAAAAGACCAGAATAGTGAATCCAGAAACAGGCCCGCACAAATATGCTCAACTGAGTTTTCACAAAGGTGTAAAAGCAATTCAGTGGAACTGCCATTTCAACAAATGATGCTGGAGCAACTGGACATCCATACACACACACACACACACACACACACACACACACACACACAGTGTAACTCGACCTAAATTTCACCCCATACAAAATTTAACTCGTAATGGATCACAGGCCAGTAAAAAACATTAAAACTATAAGAACTGTAAGGAAAAAACATGGGAGAAAGTATTAGGGATCTAGGTCTAGGCAAAGAGTTTTTAGAGTTGAGATAAAGTTCTTAGAGTTCTTAGAGTTGAGTTCAGTCCATAAAAGGGGAAAAGTAAGTTAGACTAAGTCAAGAGTTTAAAATTTGCTCTGCAAAAGACCCTGAGAAAAAAGGTGAAAAGAGAAGCTACAGACTGAGCGAAAAATATTTGCAACCACATGTTTAACAAAAGACTGCTATCTAGAATATATGAAGAATTCTCAAAACTCAACAGCAAAAATAACAACCCAATTCAAAATTATCAAAAGACAGGAAGAGATATTTCAATGAAAAGGATATACAGATGGCACATAAGCACAAAAAAGATGTGTAACATCAGTAGCCATGAAGGAAATACAAATTAAGATCATGATAAGATATTCAATACCCACCTCTTACAACAGCTAAAAATACAAAATAGTGACAACACCAAATGCTGACAAAAATGAGAGAAACTGAATCACTTATATACTGTTGGTAGGAATACAAATGGCACATTCTCTCTGTAAAACAGTTTGGCAGTTTCTTATAGAACTAGACACGCAACTACCATATGATCCAGCAATTGAACACTTGGGCATTTATCCCAGAGAAATGAAAACTTATGCTCCTACAAAAACTCATACATGATTGTTTGTAGAAATTTATCAGGAACAGCCAAACACTGGAAACATCCCAGATGTCCTTCAACAATGAATGGTTCAACAAACTGTGGTATATCCATACCATAAAATATCGCTCAGCAATAAACAGGAATGAACTACCTGATTCATACAACAATCTCAAGTGAATTATGCTGTCAAAAAAACAATCCCAAATATAATTCTATTTATATAACATTGTACAGATGACAAAGCATAAAAATGGAGAAGAGGTAATCAGTTGCTAGAAGTTATGGAAAGGGGTGTAGAAGGGAGGCAAGGAAGTGGTGTGCCCATAAAAGGGCAAGAAAAGGGATCTTAGTGGTAATGAAATTGTTATGTATCTTGACAGTATTAATGTCAACTTCCTTTTTGTGGTATTGCACTATAGTTTTGCAATTTGTTACTACCAAGAGAAACTGAATAAATATTACACAGAATTTCTCAGCATTGTTTCTTATACCTGCATATGAACCCATAACTACCTCAAAATCAAAAATGTGTGTTGTGTGTGTTTCTGTATGTGCATATACAACTATTTAAAAAGAACACACTGACCTGAAAAATATACAATATATTACTGTTAAGCACCTAAGTGTAGTACTTGATAAAAGTAAATGCTGCAATAAATATTTGTCAAATGAACAAAAGAAAATTATGTAAAATATACTATTTGCTCCCAAAATTATAAAAATTAAAAACTAAACTCTAAGTGTTTATATAACTACATATGAGCATGGATAAAAGTGTAAAACAATGCAGGATGTTAAGAAAAATTACTTCATAGTAGAGCAAGGGTTGGAAAGAGGACAAGATGAAGAGAGATTATTAAATTTTTTCTTGGTAATCTTTAGAATTCTGCTTACAGTAAACACCCATGAAATTTGAGGATTTAGGGAAGAGACAATTAAGAAAAGATGTTTTTTTTAAATATTTTCAGATTTTTTGGAAAAAGGCAAACAATCCAAAACAATGAAAGCCAAAGAATATGAATGTATGAATATGACTGTTGGATGCTATTAGCACACTGATATTCAAATAATACAAAGTTTGCAAAATGAGGGAAATGCAGCTCTTACCTTCAGGGAAGTGGTGGTGAGACCCCAAAGTGAGAAGAAAGCTGAGACTAAGTGATTACAGACTAAGCAGAAGAAGCAATCAGAACAAGGAAGATGACTGTGTGACAATAAATTCACCAGACTCAAGAGATAGTACATACTCAGTCTCCCTAGACTATCAGACAACTCTATGGTATTGCTCCCTCCACACAAAAAGGGAGAAAGATGGATTGGGAACACATACACAAAAGTGACTATCAAAATACAGAAAGTGGCACAGGCACTGTTCACGTTGCTGAGAAGACAGATTTGAGTGACATGAAAACTGAGACAAAACTGACATTTGCAATGAATCCTCAGCCCAGGTCAGTGACACACTTACAGTGTAGCAACTTCTACAGGGTGTTTTACATTGCTTTCAGTGCACAAGGGAAGGAAGAGAAGAAGGGATGCTGGCCAGGGAATTATGAAACATTGAGCGTGTCTTTAGAGAAGCTAAAGGGCACAGCTGCAGGCTTTTGGAGAAGGAGTTGTGTGACATAAAATTCACAATGCAACCACAGAGGAGGGGCAGATAAGTCCTAAATGTATTATGTACAGAAGCTATAATGAAGAGAAAGAAGGCATTGGTTTGAGTGGATGCAAGAATATTCAAGAAAATTTAGAGGTTAGGAGAAAAGCTATCTTATTCACCTACAGATTTTAGACAAAGCAAGTTTGGTGGTCCTTCATCCTGAATTGGTACATTGGTCTAGGGAAGGAAGGCGAAAGGCAGGCTAAGCATAAATTAAATTACCCATGATAAAAAGATGGAAGCCAACCTGATTTAGTTTTATGAAGCCAATGTAACTCTGATACTATATAGTCATGAAAAGGATCCATTTGGGACTCACACTGACCTGGATTCAAATCCAGATTCATTCAAAGTTTTTTTTTTTATTTTTTTTTCAACTTTTTATTTATTTTTGGGACAGAGAGAGACAGAGCATGAACGGGGGAGGGGCAGAGAGAGAGGGAGACACAGAATCGGAAACAAGCTCCAGGCTCCGAGCCATCAGCCCAGAGCCCGACGCGGGGCTCGAACTCGCGGACCGCGAGATCGTGACCTGGCTGAAGTCGGACGCTTAACCGACTGCGCCACCCAGGCGCCCCTCATTCAAAGTTTTGTGATCAGAAGTCAGCTATCCACATGTCAGTTATTTTATTTGTAAAATGGAAATAATGGTTGCACTTACCTCACAGGGACATTATATTGAATGAGGTGATACATGTAAGCACTTAGTCCAGTGCCTGATCACAGTAAGTGCCGGCAAGGCTGTAAAATAACTCTAAATGTCATACAGTATTGTTGGGAATGAAAAATGGTATGACTACTTTGGAAAAGCATTTCTTAGCTTCTTATAAAGTTAAATATACACTTACCACATGATACACTGATACGATTCCTAGGTATTTACCCAAGAGAAACAAAAATATTTCTACACAAATATTTGTATGCCACTACTCACTATAGCTTTATTAATAATAGTTAAAAAATGAAGACAACCCAAATGTCAATCAAAAGAATAATGGATAAATAATTGTGGAATACTTGTGCAATGGAATTCTATTCACCTATAAAAAGGAATGAACTAATGATACCTTCAAGAAAATGGATGACTCTCAAAAACATGTTGAGTGAAAGAAGTCATATACAAAATAGTACATGATCTCATTTATATAAAATTCTAGAAAAAGTAAAAGTAAATTTAAAAAACAGAAAGTATACTATTAGCTGCCTGAGGCTGGGGCTGGGGCCAGGGTTACAGGGAATTAACCGCAAAGAATAACAAGGGAACATTTGGGGATGATAAAAATGTTTTATTTCTTGTTTGGGATGGTGCTTATATGAGTATATACATTTGTGTCTAAAATCAAATTATATACTTAATATGGGCGCATTTACCCCAATAAATTTATTTTTAAAACTGTTAGCGACCTAGAATAAGTTTTCCAAAGAAGTACATTGTCATCACGGAGAAATCATTAAATTTTATTGAATAAAATAAAAGGGGACTTGAATAAACAGTAAGATATAACAGGTTATGAATGGAAAGATTCCATATTCAGGCGATAGCAATGCTCCTCAATTAATCTATAAGCTAGATTTACTCCCAACTAAGATCCCACAAGGTTTTTCATGGAAGTTAACAAAGTGATTCTAATAATCATGTAAGAGAATAAAGGCACAAATAAAGCCAAGATGTTTCTGGATACACACACACACAGAGAAGAATAAGAAAGTGATTTGCCTGACATATATAAAGATAATTACAGTAATATTGGTGAGGAATTAGCATATAACATTAATGTAATAGAGAACACAGCCTAGATCAAATCTATTATATATAAGAACTTAGTGTGTAATAATTGTATATTATTGTAGAAAAATACTAGAACAACCAAGTTTCCTTTTAAGAAAAATAAAGAAATAAAACTAGACCCTGGTCTCATATCATACACACAAAAATAAATTTCAGATGGATTAAAAGAATTAAATGTAAAAAAAATGTCTAAACACACCATAAAATGTATAACCTTTACAATCTCAGGGTAGGAAAGGAACTATTCAATAATACACAAAAGTACATGGCCTAGAGGTGCTTTTTATTAAAATTCAAATTTTCTGTAAGGCAAGTGACACCATAAACAAAATTAAAAGATCATTAACAGACTGGAAGATTGTATTTCCAACATAAACAAAGGATTAGTATCTAGAATATACAAAAAAGGTGTACAAAAAATATAGAGGGAAGGGTAAGGCAACTGAACAGAAAAATGGGCAAAAGAAATGATCATACAATTAACAGAAGAGGAAATATAAATGACCAATAAATATATTTAAAATATAAACTAAAATAATGAGCTCATGTTTCTACTTAATCAGATTGACGAAAACGTAAGAGTCTGATAATATAAAGTGCTGTCAAGGATGCTGAAACACAGGATCTCTCATAAACTGCTACTGGGAATACAAATTGGAACAACTATTTTGAAGAACAATTTAACAATATCTGCTAAAAATATAAATGTGCATATCTGATAACCCAGAAATTCCACTTCTAGATGTTTGTTTAAGAGAAACTATTATCCATGTGGAAAAAAAGGCATGTACAAAAATATTAAACAGCAGTATACACAGCAAAATCTCCAGAAACAGTAAGTCTACCAGTAAAGAAATAAATAAATTTTAGCATAATCATATGCTATAAAACCATGTAGACATGTAAAGGGATGATAAAGCTCTGTAAACCTGCATAAACAGAACTCAAAACATAATTTCCTGTATACAGTAGGAAATAATTTATGTAAATATCTAAAAGCACCAACTAGCAAAAGCATTATAAAAACTGAATTCGAAAGATACACAAAATTCATGATAATTGTCTCTAAGGTGAGAATGAAACACTATAGGAGATAAAAGAGGCTTTATATGTAAATTTTATTACCTTTATTAAAAAGGAACTGAAAACAGGGGGGACAAAATGGTAGTCAATTATCAATTTTGAACGTCTTGATAATGTGTGCATTGGTTATTCTTTGTACTTTTATATATATTAGCCACTTCTCAAGTAAAAGCATGACAAAAAAAACAATGAAGAATATTAAAAACAAGTTATGAGGCTGCTGCAATATTCTAAGGTTGTGGGGTGTACAATGGGACATACTCCAGTGGGGATGAAAGGAGGCAGATACACAAGCTCTTTAAGGAAGCGGGCCTCAGTGGCTGTGTGAATGTTATGATAAGAGAGGCTGTTTCCCCATTCATAATACTACGTTTGACACGTAATGAGTTCGTAAAATGTTTGCTGGATTCTGTGAATGACATTAGTACTTTCCTGGTTGTAAGAGTTTCAGCCATGCAATGTGAGCTTACAGGAAGGGAGGTAATGGTGGAAAAGATGAAGGTGCTATCTATTACCTCAGAAAAGAACTTCAGGGAATTAATTTCTCAAAAGGTGGGCCCGGTAAACATAGTTCAGAAATCCCCTTCTAAATGCTAGAGAGCCTTTAGAGAGAACTACTCGTCTTCTGTAAGAAAAGTCTTTGGAAGACCAACACAGCACTGGTCTCCTTAGCCAATTATTGATCAGAGAGACTTAGAAAATGCCTCTTCCATGCCTCACATTGAAGGGAAAGAATGATTGGACAAGTTAAGAGGGAGGTTTCAACACCACAACCCAATTTTTCTGTCTTACAGTGTTGTCTGGGAGACAAAGACAGGAACTGTGACCTCAGTATGCAAGAGAATACTAGAGTCAGTACTATCTATAGTCAAAGACAGAGTCAATCCAAAGGACTGACCCCACTGCAGAGGAAGGGAAAATGGATAAGGACAGCAGACAATACTATAGGAGAATTGATAAAAATTAGATCTGACCTATTCCATACCCCTACCAGAAACTGACTTCTACTAGATCCTATTATGATAGGGAGAATAATTCCTCTCACAAATTTGTAACATTGGCACCAGAATATCCACTGTCCTTGGTATTGGGGACTCCCAGTACCCCCAGAGCTTTATGGAATACTAAAGATGTTCTCATGGAAGGACTGGGGAGCCTCAGATGGGGGAGGGAAGTGAAGCTAGAAGACCCAGAAAACTGAGTGGTATGGTGATTCCATGTCATCCACATCTCCATAGGATATGGAGTGCCACCTGATCTTACCTGGGGCTTATAGAGTCTCTCTACCCCAACAGAAACTGAGGGGAAGTGAAACGCCTGGGCTATTGGGGGCGCTACTGGTCACAGAAGGCTCTCACTCGCCTGGGAATTGAGACTTGACCAATTAAGAGTTTGTCTTAATAGGTTTCTAGAAGAGGATTCAGTGTTGAGTGGCACCACTAGGACCCAAGATTTTCTGATCTGTAATCTACGTACAAATGGATAATCTACTGTTATATGTTGTTGTTCACTGGTCACTGTAAGCAGAAAATTGGAGCAGACTCATACGACACAAGCTGATCTCTGGAAACACTATTCTACAGCAGATGGTGGTAGTAGCTGCATTTGTCAAAGAAGTGAGAAATTCAGGGTCAATTCCCAGAGCCCTCTGATTCCTAGCCAATGAGCCCTCCTCCTCCTCCTCTCTACCTTCACCCCCTCTACAGGGCTGGCATCCACCCCTGGGGAGCAGGCTCTGACATATAGCCCCACAAGGTCACAGGTGTACTGTCAGATACCCTCCTCCAATGGCCAATGTCAGAGGGAAAGACCAGCTAGGTGATCCCCCAATCTGTTCAGAGAGCTTCTGTAATGTTGGACTGGGGCCTGGGAAACCAAAAAAGGAACTTTTCCACAGATAAAGTCAATGATATCCCCCAATACAGCCTGGATTAATAGACAGTGGGCAACACAGAATATAGCAGATTTGCAGGAACTTAATGATTTCAATTTTGTTGGGTTTAAAGAATCTGTGATTTATCTTATGAACAATCTTTCGTACAGTTATGTCCAGGACAAGAATATGTCAGCCAAAAGTCCCATTAGTCTCTTGAGGCCATTGGATATAATGGCATTCAAGGGCTTTTTTTCTCCCAGTTGTCTCCTTCTCGGCTCTCCACCCACTGTCCCTACCTTCCAAGTGCTCCTCTCCTCCCTCAGAAATCCTAGGACAACCTGAACTTCCCCTCCCAGGAACAGATCTTTTTGCCCCAAATATCCTAGAAAATTCTTATTCATGTGCTAAATCTCAGCAGAAATGTTTAAAGCAGTGGCTAAGAGCAAGAATGCTAGGGTCAGACCCAGTTGGTATCTAACTGCTATTTACTAACTGTGCGCCCTTGGGTAAGTTACTTATCTTTGTGCCTTAGTTCTTTGTCGGTAAAATGGAGGAATCTTTGTACCCCATTGCAAATACATGTTGTAGGAATAGGACTTAGAGCAGTGCCTGCACATAGGAAACTGCAGCCATTACTATAATTCAGAGAAGAGGGAAAGGCTCCTTTCCCTGTGCTCCCACCATATCTGATACTAACCTCAATGAATGCAATTACTAAAGTAGCCCTCCAACAACAGTTTGCGTCACTGAGTCCACTAGACAGTGAGCTCCTTGAGGGCAGCAGTGCCTTGTTATTGCCATCGTAGCCTCACCATATGGTACAGGGCCAGGCACAAAAGAGATTCAATCAGATCTGCTATGAAGCTGGTTTTGAAGAGCAAATTTGTTCCAACCAATTGCTACATTAGGCAACTAAGTTGGAACTGAGTGAATTTCATATTTGTTTACTGTATGATTCCCTCTGCCAGGAACTAGGTGAATGCACAAAACTGCATTCAAAACTGCTGAACATAGCAGCAAAGGAAAATCCAACATCCACACACCTAAAACACCTATCACGGCTCAGGTTATGAACCACACTCATCCACATCTGGTGTTAGAACATTCCACCCAATTTCGGATTCAGTAGTCCCCTGCTATGTGCAAGTTATACGTTCCAACATCCCCAGTGGATGTCTGAAAATATGGATAGTACCAAACTATATACACAGGCATACCTCAGAGATACTGCCGATTCAGTTCCAGACCACCACAGTTAATGCAAATATAGCAATAGAGTCAAACGAATTTTTGTTTCCCAGTGCATATAAAAGTTATGTTTACACAGTATTGTAGCCTAGTAAGTGTACAATAGCATTAGGTCTAAAAAAAAAAAAAATGCAGAGTACGTTAATTTAAAAACTTTATTGCTAAAAAGTGCTAACCATTATCCGAGCTTTCAGTGAGTTGTAATCACTGACCACAGATCAACATAACAAATATAATAATAATGAAAAGGTTTGCAGGGTGCCCGGGGTGGCTCAGTCAGTTAAGTGTCTGACTTCAGTTCAGGTCATGATCTTGCAGTTCATGGGCTCGAGCCCCGCCTTGGGCTCTGTGCTAACAGCGAAGGAGCCTGGAGCCTGCTTTGGATTCTCTCTCTCTCTCTCTCTCTCTCTCTCTCTCTCTCTCTGCCCCTCCCCCCCTTTCAAAAATAAAAAATAAACATTAAAAAAAATTTTTTTAAATAATGAAAAAGTTTGAAATGCTGCAAAATTTACCAAAACGTGACAAGGACACAAAGTGAACAAGTGCTGTTGGAAAAATGGCGATAGACTTCCTAGAAGCAGGGTTGCCACAGACCTTCAATTTGTAAAAACCATGCTCTGTGAAGCGCAATCAAGCGGAGGACAATAAAACAAGGTATGCCTTGTACCGTGTTTTCCTATACATGCATTACCTATGCCAAAGTGTAATTTATAAATTAGGCATAGCAAGAGACTAGCCAAAATAACTAATAGTTATAACAATATACTGTAATAAAAGTTATGTGAATGTGGTCTCTCTCAAAATATCTTACTGTGTTGTACTCACCCTTCTTCCTGTGATGATGCGTGAGAGGATAAAATGCGTGAGGACAAAGTGAGGGGAATGACGCAGCATTGTGACGTGGCGTTAGGTTACAGATGACCTTCTGACGATTCGTCAGAAAGAGAATCATCTGCTTCCAGACCGCAGTTGATGGCAGCGGGCAATCAATTGAAACTGCAGCAGCGAAACCACAGATAAGGGGGACTCCCGTAGTCTCCCCTTCTACCGTTTCTCAGTTATTCGCAAGCTGCTTCTAATGTTTCCACAAGGAAAACTCCTTGTCTTTTTCAAGGTAATGTGTCATAGTTACTGGTGTGTTTATGTGCTTTCTAACCAGCTAACATATGTAGAACGGTGCCACCATTTTGATTAGGGTCCTATCCTTTTTTTAAATATGTCACTGGCGATGTTTTGGAATGTTGTGCCCTACTGCCACCTTTCCCGCAAGTCCTGTTTTTTCCTGCATTATTTTGTATAGCGTGGTGATTTTTAGGCTCTGCCTCGTTAGAGCAGAATCATACCCAGTGGACTCGGGGTTGATGGTATGTCTTTCTTTCTCATCTCCATAGATACCTAAGGCTCCTGAAACTGTAGGAGTCCATGTTGGTCAGCAAACAAATGCTGTTTGGGCCAGCAGTACTGTCACACAAATAAAAGCAATAAATATATATACATGGACAACGACATGCCAGGTACTGTGATGAGCAGTGGAGATACTGGCTAATAAGAAGCATTGCCTGTAACTCAGCCTAGTGGGAGAGAGAGAGAAGTAATTACAACAGAGGGGGACGCATGCTATTCAAGAATATAGCAAGGTCTTCTCTCCAGACTTCAGGGAGTCTGTTTCTTTCCTTACTGCCCCCATCTCTGCCTCCTTGCTCTACTTCCTGAAGTTACCTGTCAGCACAGAGCAAGGAGGCAGCACAGGGAAGAGTTAATGTGGCACAGGTGGGAGGGGTAAGGGCCCTGAGGGAAGCCAGTGGAACAGCTTCATAAAGGGCCCCAAAGGCACTGGTCAAGGTGAAGAGAAGCTGCCAACACCCAGTGCACAGGATCTTTCTCCAGTCAAGTCTTCTGCTGGTGTTTTCCTCTTCATTCATTTATCCATTCCATGTTTATTAATCTTCAGTAAGCTAGAGTCTGCGTGGAATCAGTTCTACTCACCCTGCCTCCTCCAACGTCAGAGATGCTTCTTCCACGTATGGCTGCTACTCTGGGTTGAGTGCCATTTCCTCCCCTTCTGTCACCTCCACTCCCTCTGGCACCCCAGAAATAAGACTTTAGCGGGACCCCCTTCTGGATCATGAGAAAGGTAGGGAGTCAGAGAAGTTCCTTTTTTTTTGCTGCCATTTCTCTCTCTGTTCCTTCCTAGGCCCAACTTCAAACCTCCAGCTGGTGTTCAAGTTTACTACTTAAGTATCAAGTTAAAAATAATGTAAGCACCCCCAAAACCCACCAGATTTTCTCTGGTCACATCAGGCTTCCATTTCCACTCAGTCCCATCTTCCTCACCCTCCTATTTCTCCTTTTCTCTTTACTTTATTCTCCAGGGCTGATGCCCAGAATGTTAAAGATGGAAAACACTGCAACTACTGTGCCCACCCCCTTGTAGAGCTGAGGAAACTGAGGCCCAGAAACTCTGCCTAAGCATATACAGTCAAGGACAGTGCAGCCTGGGGCCTGATACCCAACCAGCTCTGGCTTTCTCCCCATCATACAGAGACTGAGATGGACTCTACTTTGGATCCTAAGGAAGAAAATATTTCATGTCAGCCACAGCTCTCAGCTGACCTCCAACTGTACCAGCCACTGCAGCAGTGAGGCCCTCCTTCCTCATGACCAGTGTCTCCCCTGGTCTCCCCCTATGACACTCATGGGCTTTCAGGCACAAAGGATTCTCCCATCCAAGCTAGTGTAGTGACCTTGATTATCTGTCAAAACCCCCAACCAAAGGTATAACCCTGTGGTCCCCCAACCCTGCACTACCCCTACACATACTCCATGGATGGGTCTCTGCCACTGTGATACCCCCCCCAAAATCTCTCCCTTTATCCTTCCCCTTTCAGGAGTCATGCCCCCATGAACCCTAAAGCTTTGCCCCCTCCACAGGATGGCAGAAGGTCCACATTCCAACTCCACCTTCCCACGCCCAACCTTCTTCATACTGACTGGCATTCCAGGGCTAGGGCCTGCCCAGGCTTGGCTGACACTGGTCTTCGGGCCCATGTATCTGTTGGCCCTGCTGGGCAATGGAGCACTGCTGACATTGGTGCAGATAGATTCCACACTGCAACAGCCCGTGTTTCTACTCCTGGCCGCACTGGCAGCCACAGACCTGGGCTTAGCTACATCTATAGCCCCAGGGTTGCTTGCTGTGCTGTGGCTTGGGCCCCGGCCTGTGCCATACAGTGCCTGCCTGGTCCAGATGTTCTTTGTTCATGCACTGACTGCTGTAGAATCTGGTGTACTGCTGGCCATGGCCTGTGATCGTGCCGTGGCAGTAGGGCGTCCACTGCACTACCCTCTCCTAGTCACCAAAGCCCGTGTAGGCTATGCAGTCCTGGCACTGGCACTGAAAGCTGTGGCTATTGTTGTGCCTTTCCCTCTGCTGGTGGCGCGATTTGAGCACTTCCAAGCCAAGACCATAGACCATGCCTACTGTGCACACATGGCGGTGGTAGAACTGGTGGTGGGCAACACACAGGCCAACAATTTGTATGGGCTGGCGCTTTCACTGGCTGTGTCTGGTATAGATATCCTGGGCATCACTGGCTCTTATGGGCTCATTGCTCATGCTGTGCTGCGGCTGCCTACCCAGGAGGCCCGTGCTAAGGCCTTTGGCACATGTAGTTCCCACATATGTGTCATTCTGGCCTTCTATGTACCTGGTCTCTTCTCCTACCTCACACATCGCTTTGGTCGTCACACTGTCCCAAAGCCCGTACACATCCTTCTCTCTAATATCTATTTGCTGCTGCCACCTGCCCTCAACCCACTCATCTATGGGGTCCGCACCAAGCAAATCAGGGACCGACTCCTGGAAATCTTCACATTCAGAAAAAGCCAGTTCTAATGGGCAAAAAAAAAAAAAAAAACAATGGAGCCTGGTGGTGGAGGTGAAGGAATATTCAGAAGAGTCCAGGGCCTGGAGGTGTGGATTATGTCTTCTTTGTCCCACTGTCTACATATGACTGTGATAATCACTCAATAAATTATTTGCTGTGAAGCCTCTACAACACATATCACTAGCATCTGCAGACTTTGGTCTATCCACATATCCTGCTTGGGAGGCAGGAGGCAGGGGGCTACATGTTACCATGCAGGAAAATAAAATCAGGAATTACCATGGCTTATAGTACACAAGATTTAACTTAAAGAAAACTTCCTTTCCCACCCCTTCCATTATTTTAACCTAAGTCTGCCCATGTCTCCACATAAAAGCTCCTCTATTGATTCTAGACCTGGGGACCTGGGAAGAGTGAAGCTGCCTCTGGAGGAAAGTGCTTGGGTAGTTTTCTGGGTTCAAAGCCCTCTTCATTCCTGGAACCAGATTCTGTCCTTAGGGAAGAAGTTACAGGCTTATTCCCCACATTCTGAGAATCTGGATAATGTGTCCAGATAGGGGTCCCAAAATTGGCCATTCCTAGTTCAGAGAATCCCCTTGGTTTCATGGGTTAGGGTCTATTTCCCCTACCTCCACTCTCCTGTCAATATCTCAAGAATTAATGGCTAGAACTCTCCCTTAGGAGTCAGAGGTCTAACTTAAAGATTTTGAGGGGCACCTGGGTAGCTCAGTTGGTTAAGCATCAGACTTCAGCTCAGGTCTTGATCCTACAGTTTGTGGGTTTGAGGCCCACATCAGGTTCTGTGCCTCCGTCTCTCTCTCTGTACCCCACCCCCCACTCATGCTCTCTCAAAAATAAACACTTAAAAAAATTTTTTTTAAAGAAATTCTGATATCCCAGGAAATCATTGTAGCCACTTTACCTGCTTGCCTGAGGTCTAGTCACTATGGTCTCTTACCAATTTGCTCTTCTCTGCATCCTCAGCCAAGAATGTTGAATTCCCAAATAAAATCTACATCAGCACCCCCATTTGGACTGGCCAACATCACTAGAAGCACAGGATGTTGGTATAGGAATATTTCACACTGCTGTGGCTACCAGAGAATAGAGATATTACACATGGTGTAACAGGGGATTGACCTTCAGCTAAGATTACAATGGAAGGGACATTGTGCAAAAGATCTTTCACACCAGCATGGAGCCCAGAATGAATATAATTTCAGACAAAAAGCAGGAATTCACTTTTAGAAGGTCATGGAAAGCTGCAGGCTGCACAGGCAGACCCAAGCTCTTTGGGAAAACTATCATAACTGCAGGTATTGGAGTCAGCCATGAGGACCTGAAGCCAAGTGCAATGCTAACCACTCAGCACAAACAGCTGGACCAAGTACCACGGGAAAGCACACAGAACAGGCGGCTGCAAATCTGAAAAGGCAGGTGACATCTTCTCAGGGCCACATGGGGTCTCACCAGGTCCTCACTAACAAGGAGCTAAAGAGAAAGCCCAGAAGCTCTGCGTGATTTTCAGAGGTGTTGTCACATTGAGAAGATTGACAGTTTTCCTTTGTGGCCTCAGTCATTCCCAAGACTAATCTTTTTCATGAAGTTCTGAGTTAAAAAAATTCCTCAGGCAGATTTTGTGGATAATTATGACAAAATTCTAATCCTAATTGGAACTGAGTCATTAAGATGTCCATATCCTTCTCTTAGGGATTCCTCTTTGATAAATCTATCCTGACAAAATAATTAGAGATGTGAACAAAGATGTATGCAGTAAGATATTTATTACAACATTATTATAAAGAAATGTACGTGTGACAGTCTTGTGTCACACATACACACGCACACATTTTTTGCCTCTCCCCTCTGGTACACGAAAAAGGGAAATCCTATGCAGCCAATGTTCACAAGCAATGAATTCTGTCACCTTCCCACCACAGGAAACCTCTTGTCTAAGGCACCTTCATTCCCTGGTTGTGCACAGCTTCCCAGCGCAGCTGAGTCCAAGGTTGTGCATTGTTCATTGCAAGAACTTTCTTCAAGCCAAAAATCCACACCCTTGGACATTAGTATTTTGTCTGGATGGAGAGCACACACATACCTACCATGTGATGTGTTCAGAAGACTACCAGCAATCCCCTACTCCTCACAAAACCTGAGAGTAATTCTAAACGCATAATCCCTTATCCACAATTCCAAAATAAAAAAATCTTTGAAGAAACAATGTTTTTTTCATAACTTTGGCCAAAAACCTGACCTGAAACATCACGATGGTATTTATAGTATTTATGTATTTCACTTGGTGTGAATATTCATACATTTAGCTGCAGAAATATTGATGTGTTTGATTATAGGGCACTGTCCTAAACCTCAGTGGAGTACTCCTTTATATACAATAAAGGCACTATATCCCTTTCTAAAATCTCAAAAATTCTGAAGTCCAAAACACATCTGTCCCTGGAGGTTTCAAATAAGGGATTTGGGACTTGTACACTTATCCCTATAGCCTGAAGAAGTTAGGGCTCTTTATCCCTTGGAAGTCTTCGCTATCAACACGATTCTATACTGCCCTGAAGCCTCTTGCAGAGAACCTCATGTTCCCTAAATAACCAGCTCCTCTCTTCTCATGCTGTCCGGTCCAGTCGCCGCTCAGATACGTTGCAGATGATCTGTGTCCAGGGAAACCCCCGAATGTGCCACACTGGAGGCAACCCCATGAGCAGGCTATGGCCCGAACAGCCCAGTCCTGAGGCTCATCAACTCCATCCAGCACTCAGTTGTCATCTATTTTCCTTCAGTAACTTTCAGTCTCAGACTCTGAGCCAAAGGGAAATACAGTCTCACTTAATGTCAGGGTAGGAAAGTGTGGAATGCAGGGAGCCTAAAGAATCATGATCATCAGCAAAACAGAAGATATGGGCTTCTGGCTGAGAGTTCATCTGTACCCAATTTCCCCTCTGAGCCCCCCTGATGAGAATCTGAGATTCTCATCACATTTCACCAACAGCCCATCATCCCTATCCCTACCCTCCACCCCCTTCTCATTCTGGAACCCCATCAGGATCTGGATACCCGTGTTTATCAGTAACTCCTGTCTCTGGACCTCTGCATCTCTGCCTCCCTGCACTGTCTGTATTGCCCCACATCTGTGTGCCTTGTCCTAGTGTATGTCTCTCTCCCCACTGCTGTCTACCTCACTCAGGATTCCCTTCTGGAGGGAACAGAGGTGCCAACTATGCTATACCAGATAATCCCTCCTGGCATAGGGCTAAGAGGGCACTAGAGGAAGAGATCTGGTTGTGCTTGTCCTGACAAGGAGCCTGGGGTTTCTGGTTTGGTCTCTGAAGCATTTCTCTCACCTTGCCCACTTCCTTTTCACTACACCACTTTGAACATCCACTGAGCAGGCGCCCTCCCACCACACACTCGAGAGCAGAAGGAACACAGCAGTTTCTCCCTTCACCAAAAAGGGACTACCATTTAAATTTTAACTTAAAAGCTGGAATCAGGGGCGCCTGGGTGGCTCTGTCGGTTGAGTGTCCGACTTCAGCTCAGGTCATGATCTCACGGTCCGTGAGTTCGAGCCCCGCGTCAGGCTCTGTGCTGATGGCTCAGAGCCTGGAGCCTGTTTCAGATTCTGTGTCTCCCTCTCTCTGACCCTCCCCCGTTCATGCTCTGTCTCTCTCTGTCTCAAAAATAAATAAACATAAAAAAAAAAATTTAAAAAAAAAAAAAAAAAAGCTGGAATCAGGCTGACTTAGGCTTGAATCCCAGATCCTCCATTAACTCAGTGTATCCCTTGCGCTAATTTACTTAACCTCTCTGAGCCTTTTAATTCACTTGTAAAATGAGGAAATAATAGTACCTACTTCAAGACGTTACTAAAAGGATTAAGCAACATAACAGATTCAGAGTGTTTGGCATAGCTTCTAACATGGGATATTTGATATTAATTCCTCTCCTGGAGCGCAGTCCCATGCCCAGAGCCAAACCTTTGTTTAAAGACCGAGCACCCATATATACCCTTAGCTCTAACCTACCCTGAGGCCAGTAACATCATGTAGGACCATTCCCTGTGCCTCATATTCATACCTCAGCCAGCTCAGACGATGACCGACTTTATGGGACAGCTCTACATGCTGGGCAGGCATAGGAAAGGATGCTCCCCATACAGAAGTGGTCTTCCTAGGCATGCAGGAGACTCTCAAAAGGGACTCAAGAGAAGACTCTTTAGACAGATAAGAGGCAGAGTCAGAGAGTAGCTACTAGAAAGGCTCTCCAGAGTGGTTCTTCTCTGAGGAAAAAACACTCTTCTTCTCCAGCAAACACCAGGTTGAGATCTCTGGACAGAGACACAAGGGGAAATCACACATAGATTAGGGCTGCAGTAGGTAAGTGCCAAACAGACACAGATCTCCCTAGGACATGGAGTGGTGCATGAAGAAAAATTTCCTCAAATTTACCTGGGTAATTCTGGCTTCCTGAAAGTCCTCTCCAGTTACTAAGGCAACATTGTCCCAATTAGATTCTTATCCTCCACATTGTCACCACTCAGCATGACACCCTCCTACACATACACCTGGTATTCATTGCAATTGTAACCCACTCATTAATAATGGGTTTCAACCTAGGCTGTACATCAGAATTGCCTGAGGAGCTTTTAGAAATCCTGATGCCCAGGCACACTCCAGACCAATTAAATTAGAATCTCAGGGGGTAGGATCCAGGCATCTATAGTTTTTAAAGCTCCTAGGTAATTCCAAAGTATGACCAAGGTTAAGAACTACTGCTTGGTTCTCAGTCTAAGTCCTGATCTATACTTCCAGTGTGTCCTTCAGGACCCCTATCCAACCTCATGAAGAAGTCACCTGCAGCTAATAAGGCAGCACAGCAAATTGATTCAATAAGGCTGCTGAAGGGGGAAGCCTGATTCTGCTTCCTTTAAGAACTCAGACCAAGAACTACACACACACACACACACACACACACACACACACACACACAAATGCACTCAAGCACCCCTGCATTTTCCTCCCCTAAGGAGGAGAATGGCTAAGTGACTCAAGGGTATGGACTCATGCTGTGCATATAGTGAGGCTAGGAAAGTGATTGCCCTCCCCTCACCCAAAGCCCCATTATCTAGTAGGACCTCTATGACCTCATGCTATAGTAGGTCAAAGCCTAAGGCCTGGGGCCTCACCTCTCTGGGCAGCTTGGGGTTCCTGCAGCAGCCACTGCCCTGCCTAACCTCTCCCATACCCCACCATGTTGGTTGGTACCCCCCACCTGCTGACACTGGATGAAGCTGATGCCACCTGGACCCTCATCAAGGATAAAGTAAGAGAGCTAAAGAGAAAGGAACAAAGTGTGACCTAGATGGGTCTGAGCAACTTATGAGTAGGAAGTGGTGGGTAGCTTGAAGATAATAATATTTACTTAGTGCTTACTTACACGCTGGACACTGTACTAAGTGCTTTGTACACACTGTCCAATTTAATCACAATTGCAAAAAACAGCAAGAAGTTCCTTCAAAGGCACTAAGAATTTCTGAGAACAGAGACAAGTGCTAAGTCAGGGTAGGACTTATGAGGTCAGGAAGGCTTCCTGGAGAGAGTGACGTTCTAGCTAGGCAAGTGGGAATTATTCTCACATAGAGGAAAGAGGAATGTTTAATAAACACCTAAATGAGTTAGTGAGCAGGTGGGTGGGTGGGTGAGCGAGTGAACAGTGTATAATTAAAAGTACAGCATATGCAAAAGCCAGGAGAGGATTTAAAAAAATTGCATATTTGTGAACTCAAATAGTCTGTAGAGCAGAGTTCACATGAGTAGTGGTGAAAATGAGGTCAAAGAGGTACAGAGGCTGATCATGAAGGGCCTTGTAAGCTTTCTAAAAAAGCTTGGACTTCTTCACAGATACCCCCTCCACCTTAACATCCACAAAATGAGAAATTTGGGTTTTGAGCCAAATATGGAGATTTTCAGGAGCAGGCAGATGTCAGCTCTGAGTTGCAAGTACCCCTGCCAAATCTAGATGGCCACAATTTCTGAATTTGGAGAATTTAGGGATCAGGTTCTGGTTACATAATCTGAAGGACAGTGAATTTAAAGCACTCATAGAAGGCAGCCCTTCTATCAAGTTTAAAACAACCATCTTAAAGTAGTGCCTACTAGACTCAAACAGCCTTAATAGATATAGCTCCCATTAGAAATGGAGCCCACCACAAAGGTCAGCTTCCCAGGGAAGCAGAAACAGGAGAGCCAAGGCCCTCACAAATATCAGAGTACCTAGCTTCAGCAGGTTGGTCCTGGACAAGATCAAGCATTTCATTACGATGAAAGTAAATGCGGTCATCAACCAGCAGACAGCTACATCTCTGAGCATCAGAAAAATTCCCTATTTAAATGGAAAATTGTCAGGAAAGGCAAAGTAGATACACAATAAATCACTGGTGGTATGTGGCAAATTCAAGGAGCAGGACACCTCTAAGTAACCTGGTTTCCTCTCTCCAGAACTGATAGTTTATTGGGCACTTTGTAGAACATACAGTTAACCAAAATATGGCTTGAAGTCTCCTCATTCAGAATTCATACCAGCCGAGGTATATCCAGGAAGAAAGTTTTCCAACCTCACTTTCCCAGGCTGCCCCTGGGAAATCTAAATTTGCAGGCTTCTATGTTCCACAGAACTTTTACCCAGAAGTAAAGGTGCAGTAGGAACAGGTAGTGGTCTCACATGGTGACTCTACAAAGAACAGTCCCCCTGGCATAGAACTGAGTGCCCTATTTTCCCTATTTTAGGATAACCACTGGGGGCCTCAAGGGTAAGAAAAAGAGCCTATAAACCTCCCCACCATGGCAAATTCATGTCTATTCTGGGAAAAACCCTCCAGCTAAATCAGGGATTCACCTGATCAGAAACTTGGACCATAAGAACAGGTATTTTAAATGTCAAAATCCCACTAAAGAGGTACCTCCTGGAGACACTCCTATTTGTCTTATTTGTATAGGATCCTAGGGACCAAAGGAGCAGCTAGGGTAGGATTCTGAAGTTATATTTGGTCACTATGCTTTCTTTGTCATGGGGAAGAATATTCTAAACAAAAATGCCAACCCACCAATGCTCTGCTCTCACCCCTGGTAACCCAACTGGCCCTTCTCAGAGCTTCTCAGAGAACTGTTCTTCAGCCTGATGCCCCCACCAAAAATAAAGTATTTCATGTCCCAATGAAGCAAAGAAGAGGAATTATGGGAAATTCTTCCATGCAGATTAAGAAAAAGCACCATGATAAACACTAGTATTTCAAATGGAAAAAAAAGAAAAAAAAGAAAAAGCACCATGTATTTCCCTGGCCAGGCGACAAAAGACAGTACTCTTCAAGCTACTTCAGCTTGTCCATACTGCAGACACAACTTGATCAGTTAGCGACCCTCCCTCCTCTTATGCTATGGGGCAGCACTTCCAAAAACAGTTCTATGTAGCAAAAAGCAGATTGACCATAAGGGATCATTGATGAACTCTACCAGAAGGCTGGCAAACTGGGCAAGGCCAGGGGACAGGCATGTAGGAATTGGGAGCTGAGGAAGGGCAGTAAAACATAGCAAAAATGCTATTCTGAAAACAGAACGGGTCTCAAACAGGAAAGGAATCCAAACAAGGAATTTTATGTACTGGCTAGCAGACCACAGAGCCAGAAGTCTGAGCTAGCAGTATCTTTGATGAGTTGAGATCATATCTAAGTACAAATACTAGAAAGGATCGTACAAGATTTCCCAGTCGGTCATGAAGTTAAACTTTCCAGAACTGGGTTAACCAAACCAAAAAAGGCCAAGACAAGAAGGACAAAACCTAGAGGAACTAGAATCCCTGAAAGCGTACTAGAAGAACCAGCATTTCAAAGATGAGGCCTCAAATCCCTAAAGGAACTCTCTCCTGCAGTTAGGACAGAAAATGTTTAAGAACGGTCATTCCAACCTATTTCTGTGTACCCATTTGTGGTGAATGACATCACCCACCCAATCAATCATCTAATACTTATCCTTCAGGATTCCTTTCTCACATTCCTTAAAGTGATCAAGTTCTACTAATTCCATAACCTAAATATCTTCCCCCATTATTTTAGTTGAGGCCTCACCATGTTTTGCTTGCAGTATTACAATACTCTTAACTGATCTTTCTCTCCCCTTATTTTGTCTTCCTACTCAAAATTAACTTTCTAAAGAGCCTTTCTGATCTTGCCCCTCTTGCCCAGAGCCCTTCAAGTGGTTTTCCATTGCCCTCAGGACCAAATTCCTGTCACATTGCATACAAACAAGATCTTTCAGTCTAGTTGCTGTGTGCTTGTCCCTCTTCATACCCTATGTTTAAGTGCAAGGAAATTACGTGTTCCTGAATGTGCCCCACCTAGTTTATAAATTCTGGTTTTTAAACTGGTTGTATCCTCTCCCTGGATTGACCATCCTCCTACCTAGCTGATTCCTTCAAAGCTCATGTATTACCACCTAGAAACTTTCTCTGATCCTCTTCTATCAAAGAAAAAAGCTGTTAAATCACTACCCGTCTCCTCCACACCCGTGTTCTCTATTATCTTACTTAGCTGACTACTGTGTACATATTTGTCTCCTCCATCAGACCGGGCTATAATAGGATAAGGTCAAAATCTCATGCTTTTATGTATTCCCAATATCCAGCAGGGTCTGGCACATAGTATATTCAAGGTTTTGCTACAGGAGAGAACTAGGAAATAAGCAGGAAGCCGTCTGAGCACATTGCAGAGATGTAATTGCACAGGGAACAGCAGGAGGGTCAATCTAGAGTAGGCTACCAGGTAACTCCTGACCCTAACTCAGTCCCTGACCTATAAACTGGCCATCTGCAGGTTATCGAGGAGCGCTTTGGGCCCAATGTAGTGGCAGTACCTTTCCTGTCGGATGCAGCCTGCTATGACCTACTGGGTGTGCTAGTGAAGCAGTCCCGACCAGCCCACACACGCCTGGCTTTACCAAGTCGGCAGGGTCGGCGGGCACTACAACCAGTAGGGCCACTACCAAATCTCCTGGAGCAGGTAGGATCTAAGGGTGCCTTTGCCCACTGCACTCGGGAATACTCACCAAACGGCCGGGAAGAGATAGCCTATGAAGAAATGCGACTATTGGATGGGCAGCCCTGCAGGATCCGCCTGCACATGGGTGGTCTGCGCAAGAAGGTGGCCTTCCTGCTGCTGCCACCAGCTCAGGTGAGCCTACAGCAAAATCTTCCCTGGCTCCGAAGCACCCACAGCATCTATGTCATCTACCAGGTCTTCTCCTGTTCCTGGCTGCAGCTGGGGCTGTTGCCTACAGCCCAAGAGCCCCAGCTGCTCCGGTTACAACGGTCCCTGCCTGTTGCCTTCTCCTGCCTCAAGTTTTCACTGCAGCCCAAAGGAGTGCTGGGACCACAGAAGCCTCTGACCAAAGATCCACTGCCCCATGGGGCCAACTGGGTCAGACCCAACCTTGGGATCATGCCACCTCTGGCCCCCATGTCAACCCCTACCGACACCCCTGAAGCTACTGATGTGCCCCCACCTGCCCCAGCCCCACCTACACCACCTCCTCAGGAAAGGCCAGAAGGCAGACCCACCAGATTCTCCTACAAGGGCCGAAACCCCTTCCGCAGGGGGCCCCAGATGCTGTCAGGTACTGCTAGGGGATATGAAGTTGAGACGGATGGGATCTGGTGGAGGGAGAGGGCATGGGGAATATAGGAATGTGTGCCCCAGGAATGTGTGGGGCACCCCTAACACCACACCAGATCCTGGTGAAGGGGATGGAGGGAGCCAGGGGTGGTGAGATGGAAGCATGGTCCTGGTGAGGGGGTGGGCACAGCACAGAGGGCAAGAGGGAGGGACCAGGAAGGCAGAAAGACCAGGGCATGAGTCAAGCTGTGACTATCCCCAACCCTGGCAGAGAACTGGCTCTTCAGCCCCCGCAGCCCCGCACCAGGAGTCCAGGGTGGGGGCCCCGGGGACCCCGACCGGCACTCCATGTCCCTGCCCCTGCTGCAGGGTCTGTCCTCAGAGTTCGACAGCGACGAATGAAGCTGAGGCGAGAGATTCAGGGGGCAAGGCCCCCAAGATCTGGCATAGGGATACTGGTCCCCAATAAACATCAGCTGCTGCTCCCCCAAACCATCCTGGGCCCATGATGCTTCTTCCGTCTTGGGGCTGGAGAAGAGTCCCTACTTTTTTCCCCTAGGCTCCATGACCCCCTCACCCTTTAACGGTGTAAGAAGCACCTTAAAACCTTAAAACCAATGTCCTCATGAGAGAGAAAATACCCCTGACCTCCTATTTATGTACAACCTTCCTGGGGCCCCAGCCCCAGAGAAAAAGGGTAGGAAAGAAGAATGAGCAGAGAATAGAGATTTCCCTTTTATACATATTGCAACAAGTTCTCCATAAAACATTCATCAGAAATAAATTAAAAAGTCCTCTTACCACTGCCTCCAAACATAAAAAGGAGCCTATACCCCGGCCCCGGCCCAGGCCACTGGAGGCCCTGATTGTCCATGGAAGAAAGTTAAGGATTGAGGGGCCCGAAGCCTGAGACAGGAGGACCAGATCCCTCCTCTGAAGTATCCAACAAGAAAGGCGAGGTGACAGCATGGGCCTGGGAAATGGCAGCCAACTCCTTGAGAAATTCAGGGAAAATGACTGCACAGTAGACAGCATTCTTGACTCGCAGAGCCTCACCTTGGCGCTCAGGGGCCCCACCCCGAGGGGGTAGAACCGGAGTTGAAGCCCCAGGGGAGCCCCCACCTAGGCCAAGTCCTGCGCCGTCTCTCCCAGGCTGAAGAACCAACTGTGCCGCCTGCCGGGCCCTGGTTGGACTGTGTGCATGCCGCAGGAGCAACTCCCCCAAGGATGGCCTCCGGCTCTTCACTGGGAATAAATGGGTATCAGGGATCGTGAAGGTGCTGGGGTAAGGCATGCTCTCTCGGTCTGAGAGATGCCCCCCTCCCTGGGTTCACAGTAATCTGGACTAGGACTCTAAAACCAAAATGCTGCCTGCCCAGCATTTTTCCCTCCATCCAGCCTCCCCACCAAGCCAACCATCACCCTTAGTCTTCTCGGTCAGTCAACAACAACTGCTTCATTCCCAACCAAGACCCCTTCTCCATGCCCTCTCACCCTGAAGGACTCTCTAACTGCTCCTCCCTTTCCAATCGCTATTCTACCATCACTAAGCTATTTCTCCTCAGTCCATAACACAGGCTTACCTTATGCTCCCGAACTATCTATAACACAGGACCCACAGCCTCTACTCCTTCAACACCTACAGAGCGTATATCCAATCACAGTCCAGGGGCTTTACTACTTCCATCATACTCCACTATCCCTCCAGAATCTGATCTCCTGTGCCATCACTTCGCCAACCACCAGTCTCTCTCCTAGATCCACCAAAGCCTACTCCCACCTCATGTCAATTTAGGCAACTTCACATGGCCAGACAAACTTCACCTCACTTTAGACTCAAAGGAACCATTTAAAACACTGCTGTCTCTCCTAATTTTCTTCCTAGATTCCTGTCTCTGGATCTTTGTCCCATCTCTAGGGCCTAGACTCTAGGGATCTAGTCTCTAGATCATGTTACAGTTCCCACTCTCTATCTCTAATACTGGCTACAGAGGTACGCTGTACAGGCCAACTAAATACGGCATTCAGAACCCTTCACAACCAGGCTCACATGCCCCCTCTAACCCCTTCTCCAAACTCTTTACACCCACTCCTGCTTTTGTGCCCACACAGATCTGCTCTTCCTGGAACCCTCCAGGCTTCTTTCTTGCTTTTGTAGCCTTCTAGGTCTTAATTTTGCTCTCCCCACTGTTTTCATCATCCTTGGCCTAATCTTATTATCCCCACCCCTCTGAAAAACCTCTGATTTGCCCTCCACTGACTTCCCATTTCACTGCCTTTATCATACTGTACTGTAATAACTTGTTTCTAGTTTATATATAGGTCTTCTATCTCATACAGTAATCTGTGAGCTCAAAGGCTTAGACTCTTATTTATTCTACAGTGAACACAATACTAGCACTATGGAAATAAGACATCTTCACATGAGGAAATCATGCTAAGGAACTATAATAACCGTTCTGGTACTGTCTTCCCAACCCACATCTCTCATACCTCCATCTCACCCCTGCTCTCTTGCTCTTAGCATATTATTTTCCTTCCTACTTTGATTAGCAAATAAAGGACTTCAATTTCCTGACTTTTCCCTCCACACCTCACAACTCCATGGGTACATATCACTTCCTCCTTTGATCTATCCTCATTTGCCTCAAAAGGAGGAAAAAAAATCTTTTCCTGCCCAAAGTTAATCCTTTCCTGGTGCAATGGATCCCACTATTCCACCACCTTTGGGACCTTGCTTTCCCAGTTATGACATTTCTCTAGTCACTCTCCAGACTGACTGTCAGCTCTTTAAAAGCAGAGGTCTCATCTTATACCTCCCTGAGTAGCCTGTACCAAAGACAATGGCTAGTACATACAGCAAATGCTCAGACACTTGCAGATGGAAGATCTAGATTTAAAACTGCATGGTCACATTTAACTCTTCCTTCCTCCTTGTGCCTCACAACCATTCACCAAACTCTGCCAAGACTTCCTTTTCATTTCCACATTATCAAATTCTTCCTTCCTGTTCCCACTATTCTAATTCAAGCCTTGCAGGTCACAGATGCATTTCAGCAGAAGCCTCCTGACTCTATTTTCTCCTGGCTCCAATTCACTTAGCACATGAACTAATAAGCTTATCTCTCCACTCTCATATCTAAGAACCTCCAGTGGGTTCTCACTGCCCAAAAGACCACAACTTCTACCCAGTCCAACTCCTAATCTGAGAACCTAATCTGAACTCTGGCCACATCTTTCCAGCCTTATTGCCAACTGTTTCACCACCTTCCAAATCCCCTGTTCCAACAAAATAGTTCGTGCTGTTGCCTGGACAAAAGAAAAAAGCCATCCCACTCCTTTGGCTACCCAAGTCTTATCTATCTCAAGAACCATGTCAAATGCCATTCCTGTTCCCAAGCTGTAACAATACCTCAACCTAGAGACTACTCTGAACCCTTGCCTGTCTTACTACTTCAGCAGTTTTTGCTAGTGCTGCTGATTTGGCTCTTAGAGGACACAACTGTATTTTATCCTGTGACCAGAAGCCACAGGACAAACATCAAGACTCAATTTTCTACAACTCCTCAGTTCATGGCACAAGGTTTCACCCTTAATAAGAGTTCAATTAACCTTGGGCTAATTAGCTATCTAGGGAAGGTAGGAAGAGGACTGGAGTGGTGGGGTAGGCCTCACCTAGGGGATCGGAGCGGCGGGGGGTAGGTCCTGCTGCAGGGCCCTCGGCCCAGTCCAACTTGCCACGGGCAATGAGGTACTTCTTGGCTTTGGATAGCAGTGCTGGGAAGTCCTCCTGGGAGGCCGCAAAGCTCTCAATTTTATTCTTCACAGAACCCAGCACCTATGAAGCACAACTTCATGACATTTCTGTGTGGCTCTACACTGACGGTCCTTTCTAATCCCACTGGGCCTGTTCCCAGCCCCCCCAGGGTCACTCCAGCTGCGGGCCTGGCCCACCATGGAGCCTGGACGCACCCATGCATGCATGCATCGCACACCTGCAGCAGGGACTTGACACTGGGCTGGAAGACCATGTTGGTGTTGAGCAGGAAAGAGCGGAGCAGGGGCTGGGGGTGACAGGCCAGCTGGGCCACCAGCCCCGTCAGCAGGAAGTTGACATAGACGGAGTTCTGCAGCATGTTCTCGAGTTTGGCAAAGAGCACAGCCATGAAGGGGCCTGGGGAGGTTGGGCACAAGGATACAAGGCCTGAACACAATGCACATCACACGCATTCCTCCCAAAACCGAGAGACCCCCCGCCACTAGATGAAAATCATTTGTATGTCAGTGTCTGGGTTATATTTAAGTATCCTGTGATCACCTACTCTGGAAGAGATGAAATGGTAGATACCATGTGGACCCAAAAGTCCACATGCCAGCTTTACACTCAGGATGAAGAGCCAGATCATAGGCTCTGGAGTCAGACAGACCTGGTTTCAAATTCCAGCTTTATCCTCTACTAGTTAAGCTGCTGGATGAATCAAAATTCTCTAAGCATAGTGTCCTACTTAACAAAATAAAATATACCCACCTCACAGGGTTATTAAAAAGATCAAAGAAATATTCCTATAAAGCAGTTAGCCCAAGATGTAGCAAATTATAAGTTTTCAGTAATAACTATACACTACATAATGTCTCTCAGTATTTCAAAAAGTTTCACCCAAGAGACATAACAGAAGAAAGAACAAGCAAGAAAGTGATTAGGACCAAAAGAAGAATCAGGTTACACATAAGACAGAGGATAACACTACACCTGGATCAGAAAGAAAGCAAGAATGAACTGTAACAAAGACAAAGGTAACTACGAAGGCCAACTTAAAAGATAGGGGAGAAATCTCTGGGAGCCCCAAAGAAGAAATCAGCTCTGTTCAGGAACTGGGAACCAAGAAGGTAGAAGAGAATTTATAGAAAAAAGTTTAGTTCAGAGCCAGAGAAAACTGACTCAGAACAGACTCTTTGCTGGGTGAGAGGATAACAGAAGGGATTAGAATGATCTACGGGGAGAAGTGGCCTCAACTGAGCCAGATCACCAGCAGGAGGACTCTAGAGCCATCAGTCTGTCTGACCAGTGATCTGTAAGGGAAAGGGATTAAACCTAAGAACTGCACCATGAACTGAGACAGGAGAGCAACAAAGGGAAAGAGGCAATGAATTCCAAAAAAGATCCTAGAACATTCTCCACTCCAAATGCACGTGACTGGCCTTAGCTCCATACAACTCTAGCTTAACAGGGTCCTAAGACACCCCATAACTCTGTCCTTCTGTTTCTCTCATTTCCTGGGACTTTCTTACATGAGAAAATTCAAAAAGCTCAGAAGAGTTTACAAAGAAGAAAAGGGACACAGCTTCAATTAATGTTTCAAGAATGTGGTAAAACCTGCATACCACCTTCTAATGGTACTGAGCAGGAAGAAGCAAAGCTTAAATAAATGGAAACACATTTTCTGTAGTCTGCAAGACGGAGTTGTCGTGACTCTAGAGCAGAAGCCTTGATGCTATGCAAGCAGGATGGCAGCATATCCCAGGCCCAGTTAGGACATGTACTGCTCAAGGCACAATAACTTGACTACAAACAACCAGAAGATGGGCGTATACCTTGGTCAACTTATATCTGCCTTGCAGCCAAAAGATGACAATCCTAGTAAAAAGCTACCACGTGCTGAGTTCTCCCAAGGTACCAGCATCACAGTAAGTAGTTTACACGCGTCAATGATATGAAGGGACACTAACTCAAGGTGTGTCTAGACACTGCTTCTCAGAGGTGGTGTATTTTGTTTGTTTGTTTTCCCCCTAGAGTGAGGTGGGGAGTAAGGATAAGAACCAGATAAGAGCTGGGATGGTAAAGCTGGATCTCAAATAAAAACAAAGAGGAGTTAGCCCAGTCACTCAGGTCAGGTCTAACTCCAGGGTCTTTAGAAAGACCAAAAGAGCTCAGTTGGGGAGATCAGAGCTACACTTTTCTCATTTGCCCTCAAAGAGGCATTTCACTCTATCTGCTTCAGTCCTTACTACTAATGATGAGTCTGTAAGAAAGTCTTACTGGGTAATTATAGCAACCAACAAGGTACAAGGACAGAAAACAGCAAAAACCTGAAATTGAGTCCTTCTCTAAAGAGACTAGGAGAAGAAAGGAGGCCAGGGCAGAGTAGGGGGAAGAACGCCAGAAGAGATGATCCTAGGTCACAGAAAAGTTGATAGGAGACCCAACACCCAGACAAATATACGGGTGGGAACAGCATGGAACAGCATGGCTTACAGATAGATGCCTCACATACAGAACACCACATATGTCCTCCATATGTATTGTTCAGATATATTGCTGTGATTTACCAGGAAACACCAAACACATCCTGATCACAATCTCAGGAAATGGCCAGACTAGGGAAGAGGAGGAACATGCACATAGAACATACAAGGCTCAGACATAAATTAATACTCAAACCAGCACAAGCATGGAAGACATATAGACAGACACAGAGACCCAAGTATGACATGTATCTGGAAGGGATCCAAGCAAAATGGATGAGGAGCTAGGCAAGTACATGGAAACGACATGGAAAAGAAGTCTCAGAAATCAGCACAAACATGTTGAATACATGCAAAGAGTACGCAAAGGGGAAGGCCTAGGCTAAGTAGCTTACCAGTGAAGGGCTGGCTTGGCAGCTGGTTGAGCGTCCGCAATGGGCTGCTGAGGAAGGGGCCGGGGGGCTCAGGGGGACAGGTGAAGCTCTCATAGGCCTCCTCCTCCTCAAGAGGTAGTGGAGGCTCTAGCGGGGGTTCTGAGCCAGCCCCCCCATTGCTTAATGCCACCTCCAGTTCCCGGAGCTCCTGCCCAAAGCCCTCTAGTCCTGCCATGCCCTCGGAGGTGCTCTCTGGCAGTTCCCCAGCCCCCTCCTGAGGCACCCGACGAACCTTCTTGGCCCCCTCAGGCCATGGTCCTGGCACCCCATTGAGCTGGGGAGGGGGCAGGTGGCCAGGGCCCTCCCCTGTACCCCCAGAAAGCCCTCCACTCCCCAGCTCTTCCTCCTCCCCTTCCCCTACATTGTCCCTGTCCTCCTCGGGCAGTAGGCTGCGTTTCTTAGTCCGGGAGCCAACAGGACTAGGCTCAGGAGGGGGCCGCTCGCCATCATAGGGGGCAGACCAGGTACGGCAGGCTCGGACACACCGGTCCACACCACGGCGCGCCTCACGCAGATACTCCAGGTAATTGTCTTCCAGCTCACCAGGCTCCTCCACAGGGCTGGGCCGTCGGCCAGGGCTGGAGGCTGGGGATGCAGCAAGCCCTGGTGAGCGAGGGGCTGGAGCTGGGGATTCCGAGCCACCCAGACTCTGCTGTCGCAGGAAGAGGGCCAGACGAGACGGTGTGGAGGGCCGGGGCACTGTCACCACAGAAGAGGAGTCAACACTTGGGCTTCCAGGGCCTACAGAGGGAAAAAAAAACATAAGAGGAATCAAAGAGACAGAGGGCCAGGAGGAGGAATAAGGCACCTAGGGAGACTAAGAGAAGGCAGTGAAGCAGCAAAGAAATGTGACCTATTTAGGCAGCTGATTCTCCACCCTCCAAATTAAGCTTTTCTGCATCCACCACCCCCTCTCACCACCCCCAATACCAAAGAAACAATGGAAAACAGAAACAATACATGACTGGAATGAAGAAGAGGAACAGCTTTGCTCAGAAGCTAAATTTCTTTGGTGGATTTAAGGCATCAACCTCCCCAAAGATGAAAATGCCACTCATGGCCATCTCCCTCCCCGCACCCAAACCCCACCTTCTTGCTAGGCTCCCCAGAACCCAGGCCATACCCGTTGTGTCCTCCCTTCTCCCTGCCTCTCTGCTAGGCCCACCTCGTGCCCATGAGGCATGCTCTGGACGGGGTGGGCTAGGGGCACGATGCCGACAACAGCGTGGGATAAGGGAGAGAAACTTGTCTGCAGCTCGTCCATATAGGTCCACATCACGTACAGCTGGCTTCTGGCTCAGCATCACATGGTTACACGGGACAAGATACCTGGGAAAGCAGAAAAAGGAGCACAGGATAGATCAGAAAGGAAGGACAGGGCTTGGGAGAACATCAGGCCAATGGAACTACATGGCCAAGACAGGCTCCAAGAACATCAGGCCAATAGAAACACATGGCTAAGCCAGGCCAATGGAACTACATGGCTAAGCCATGCTCCACATGAGCAACCCCAATACAACCCATCGCCCCAGCAATGCACAAGGCCTTGAGAGTTCAGGATCAGCCATCCCTCAGCCCTGCCCCCACAGGTACCTGAGAACCAGCTGCAGCAGGACATCCTCACAGCTGAGGTTCAGTAGGGTCCTGAAGAGACTCAGAGAGACCATGCAGAGCTGGGGGGGTGGGGGAGGAGGGAGGGAGTCACCATAAGAGCTCTCTACCCACCAAGATGTTTACCAAATGGGAACCCCCCCAGCCCCAGGCCCAACCAACCACTCCTAGAGTAGCATGTGCATAGGGCCTGGCACATAATGATCATTTGCATATTAAATAAATGATCACATGATCTTTGTAGGCAAGACCTCACTATTCACAGATAGGAATGAACCATGTGTCACGTTCTATATTTCTACAGACCATACACATGTCAGCAGACTCTCTGGTTACATACCCCTGTCAGCAGAGATTCCAGTAGTACTTAATGGAATGAATACCCATGAAGAAAGACCCTAGGAAATACTGGGACTGAGTGAATGACTAACAGGAGACAACAACAATATGATAACTAAGTGAATGCCTGTCAGCAGAGACTGCGGCTGCACAGTAACTAAATGCCTACCAAAAAGAAACCAGAGGGAACCTGGAAGAATCCCAGCTGGGAAGTGGGCGGGGCTGTGAACATGGAGTCTGAGTCACCTCTCCAACACTGATGTATCTCTAAGAAGGTAGAAGAAAGAAAAGCTCAAGCACAGCTGACAGGAAAAGGAAAAAATAGGTGGGTCCAGAATAGAGGAAACCATTTGTTTTAGAAAATAAGGGTGGTTCTTCTCTGGCTAGGCGAAGAGAGTGGAAGACAACAGACACAAGTAAGCACTCCCTCACTCCTTTGAATCCCCACAGCACTTTCTCTTATGGCAAGTATACCTAGAGCTCCCTGAAGATGACTATTGGGTCTTAGGCCAGGGCACACTGCACAGTCTAGATGCTCATCATTTACTAAATAAATGTGGGAAGATTAAAAGCCAACTGCAGTGGGAAAGAGATGAGCTATCAGTTCACATATTTGGATATTTGCAAGGATGTTCAGATTTACCCTAAATAACCATTTTAACTAGCAATGAAAACATTCACACTCACTGAAAGGTTGTGAGGTAGGTAGAAAAATGGTCCCCCAAAGATGTCCAGGTCCTAATCCCCATAACCTGTAAGTATTTTACCCTACATGACAAAAGGTACTTTGCAGATATGATTATGGTTATGAAATTTGAGGTGGGGAAAGTAGTATGGATTATCCAGGAAGGCACAATCAAATCACTTGAGTCCTTAAAAGCACAGGACCTTCACCAGCTGGGTCAAAAAGATATCTGAAGCTTGAGAGGGACTTGATCCACCATTGATGGCTCTGAGGATGAAAGAAGGGGGCTACAAACCAAGGAATTTGGTTGGCCTCTAGAATCTGGGAATGGTCCTCAGCTGACAGCCAGCAAGAAAATGGGAATCTCAGTCCTGGAACTGCAATGAAATAAATTCTACCAGCAACCCTACTGAGCAAGGAAACAGATCCACTCCTAGAGACTCCAGAAAGGAACACAGCCCTGAAAACATTTTGATTTTAGCCTAGTGAGATCTGTGTCAGACGTATGACCTACAGAACTGTAAGATAATAAATTTGTGTGTTTTAAGCCACTATGTTTGTGGTGATTTGTTATGACAGCAATGGGAAACTAAAACAGGCACAGAGACTGACTAGCCAGCATGATTCACTTGAAGCCACAAAAGAAAAGCTTAAAGAAGTTCAAAGTCAGGGCAGCAGAATCAAGACTAAAAAAGGCCAAACAGTAGAAAGGAAAGCCCCAGCATCCTGAAATCAGAAACAATCTTGTCCTCCAAGAAGCAGGAAACAAGAAGAAATACCCCAAAAACATGAAGGCTCCTGAGACGAGAGGACCAAATGCAAGACTAATAAAATTAAATGCTGAAGACTAAAGACAATGAGAGAGAGTCAAAGAAGTGAGGATAAGATTAAGACAAAAGGAACATGGAGATAGCCCAACATAGGAAAAAAAAAAAAAAAATCAACCTCAAGAAGGAAATTAACTGTCTCAAAACACGAAGAGGACATTCCATCAGGCTGAATAGATAAAAGACCATGGTCTAACTTTAGCATAATGCGAAATTGGTATCTTTGTAAAATTAAAGCTTTGACATCTATTTCCTATTGATTTTAGACAATAATTCCTAATTAACCCAGGCATGTATCATAAGTACTTTTTGGAATATTGTAAAAATACACATGCCCTGTATATTATAATCCAAGAAATCTAAGGCAGGGAGCCTAGAAACTGTTGTAGCTGTTGCCATTTTCAAATTCTGAAGTGTGCACCTGGTTCAGAAACACTGGTCTAATCAAAGTCAGTGTAGAATACTTCATCCATACCCTTAGTATTCAAAAACCTCACCTACACAAAACAGCTATCCCAAAACCTCACCTACCAAGAGGCCTACTACCAGGTATCTCAATGTATCTGAATGATTTTCAACAGTTTTCCAGAACCTTTAGTAATCTGAGAACTTCTATTTTAAATACAAGGACCTAGGGAACTTCAATTTGTTATAAGAAGGAAACAAAAAAATGGTTCCAGAGCTAAATAAGTGGCATAAAGTTCATGACTAAATGAATGCTTTATTCCCCTAGAAAGACTCTGGGTCTTTATTATTGGAAACTACTTACTCCTCTTTCATACATATTTCTACTGATTAAAATCCAAACTGCTTACCATGGTCTACAAGGTCATGCATGACTGAATCTTACCTACCTCTCTACTTTCATCTCATTCCCTTCTCCCCCTTGCTCACTACACCTCCAGTCTTACTGGTCTTTTATTTCCTCAAATACACTCACTCATCCCCATCTCATGTACTGTGCATGCTGCACCCTCTGCTCAGACTCTTCTTCCACTTGTTCTTCAATAGGTGAACTCCCTCATGACCTTTAGGTCTTAGCTCAATGTCACCTCCTCAGAAAGGTTTCTGACCACCTTATTATCTTCTAAACAGCTGTTTGGTTTTTTCATAACAGTGACCACAACTTTCAATTATTTTATTAATGGGTTTGTATAAAGTAAGGAAGCTCCATGACACCAGCAACTATGCCTACCTTGTTTACCACTTATCCTTAGTAGGAGAAAACAGTAAGTAAAACATTCAGTAAAAATGTTCAGGAGGAAGGAATGTTTAAGTAGGTAGGTGGGGAGATGGGTGCCCCAAGTTACAGCACTTCAAATGTGGCAAATCCAAAGGGGAAAAAAGCTAAGCATACCAGTAGCAGCTGGATCACCTATCAAAGCAAACACAAAACCTGGGGAAGTGATCTCAGTCACCCACAGCAGGCCACAGTACAATACACAGCTGAAGAGAACCCCAGGCCAATGCTACATCGCAAGTACAGCACAATGGCAAAACCCCTAGTCATGATGAGGAGCCAGTTATCCAGAAAAAGTAATGTGTTCTAGATTCAAATATTACATAAGCAAGGGAGCTACTCCCAAAGTGGTCAAAAGTTTAATACTGGAAAGTAAATGCCACCTAACTTTGAAGTGACTGCTGGAGACAAAGGCCAAAGAAGGGCAGGCACACCCTCCCAGAACAAAGTTCAGAGAGAGAAGATGGCTCACCCAGGTAAGCCAGGACAGAGGTAGGGGCCATACCCGGGAGTTGCTGCCAATACGGGCAACGAGGGTGTCAAGGATGGTGTGGGTGTCATGCCGGTGTAACAGCAGGAATCGCAGGAAGGTACGGAGCAAAGCAGGCTCTGAGATACTCCGTAGGAAAAGCTCCAGATAGGCGGTACTGGCGATCATCTCCTCCACAGAGGTCTGGACGAAGGGGAGGGAAAGTTTAGAAATTTAGGGCTTCCCTGCACATGTACTAAGTTATTTTCCCCGAGCTCTAAGGAGGAACCAGGAGAAGATAGGGAAAAGGGGAAGAGTACCCAGCCCACTACTTCCCACATTGGTCCTGGCACTGGGGTCACCACCCCTCAGCCTTGCCACCCATAACTCTCACCTTATGCAGGGCAGGGCCCATGACAGGCACCAAGAACCCATTATGGATATAATCAACTAGCTGCTTCTGCACCAAAGGGTGAGCCACCTGTAGGGGTACAACAGAGAAGGAGGAAGAATGTGAGGTGACCACTGTCTGGAAGGGAATAGAATGGTACAAGCAGGCACCCCACCCCCAAGATGGCAGAACAGCAGAACTCCAGGGAATGTGCCCCCTTCCCACCCCATTTGCCCAGAATGACCAAGAACCAGTCCTCCTGGGAAGGTGCAATCCCACCTGAATGACTGCATTGCAGAATTCTAGGGAACTCATGAAGAGCGCAAGGGCTGGCACTCCCAGCCAATCCTCCCGTCGCAGGCAGTGCCAATCATCCCCTGGAACCTCAATCTTGCGGGGCAGTGAGGAGTACAGGGCACTCAGCCCTGTGGCCAGCACCTGGGGGCCATCCCCAAGGACAGGTTACCAAAAGCTCAGACAATACATAAAAGGGAACCAGGGGAGCTATTAACCCAGAGTTTTTTTTTTTATTTTTTTTTTTTTTTTTAAAAATTTTTTTTTTTTTTTTCAACATTTATTTATTTTTGGGACAGAGAGAGACAGAGCATGAATGGGGGAGGGGCAGAGAGAGAGGGAGACACAGAATCGGAAACAGGCTCCAGGCTCTGAGCCGTCAGCCCAGAGCCTGACGCGGGGCTTGAACTCACGGACCGCGAGATCGTGACCTGGCTGAAGTCGGACGCTTAACCGACTGCGCCACCCAGGCGCCCCTAACCCAGAGTTTTGATGGGACTAGGGGAAAGAACTATTCCTCAAGCAGATATTTAGTTATCCAATGTGCCAGGACATCACCTGGGAACACTGGTCCATGAAGAGTCTTAGTATCTATGCTGTCCACCTAAGCCCATGTTTCATCCCCACCCCAACTCCAGGCACTGTTTTCAAACCCAGGGGGCTACCACCTAAAGGAAAAGTACCCAGTACATAGCCCCTCCACATCTTCTGGATAGCAAGGTGCTGTCTAGTGTCTATACACCATACCCTACCCCCCATCCCAGGAGGTGCTGACCGGGCAGAAGTA
The DNA here is from genome assembly GCF_007474595.2 of Lynx canadensis. Classification (NCBI taxonomy): domain Eukaryota; kingdom Metazoa; phylum Chordata; class Mammalia; order Carnivora; family Felidae; genus Lynx; species Lynx canadensis. The sequence continues at coordinate 63,254,135 of NC_044312.2, forward strand.
AGAGTGATCTGCAATGTAGCGGCCCACAGTGGGACTCCCGGCCGACAGAGCCATGAGCAGGAGTAGGGCATCACGGGCCTGCTGGCCCAGCGTGCCCTCCCGATGGACGAAGGGAACAAGGCGAGAAAAGAGGAGAAGGCGGGGGGCAGCTCCAGGCTCAGGAGGTGGCTGCAGGAAGAACTCGAGCAATGAAGGTTCCCGGGCCAGACACACACACAGCTGGCTGAGAAGTAGCACCAGGCCTTCATCCAGTGCTGGGCTACTGGGCACAGGACGGCCACAGGCATCCAGCAAGGTCAGCAGAGCCTCACGAACTGGACCATGTCGCAACAGTGGCTGGCGAGCTTCACTCACTAGCATCTCAAACAGCTTCAGTTGCTCAGCCCGCCGTTCCTCAACCCCATCCCCAAGCTCATCCCATTGAAGCTGCCAAACCAACACACGGGTTAGCAGGTCCTCACGCAAAGCGAACTCCAGCAAGGGCCCAGGGGTCGTGGGGGCTGAGGGGACCACACGATCTTCTACCAGCAGTGTCAACATCTGGTAAGTGTGGTTGCGTACAGCACTGAGATCATCTGCACCCCCAGAAGCTGCCCGAGGGCCTTGCCGCTCCAGGATTCGCACTACCTGGAGAAACAGAAGATAGAAGGAATCTAAGATGATATGATGACTAAATGGGATGGTGAGAGTGAACAGAAGGTTAGGAGAATTCAGGGAGCCAGTGGATTAGGCCATTTGGTATAGAATCTCCTACCTGGGACCAGTGATTCTTGAAGACCATGAGGCAGGTCTCAGGGTCAGCCATGACAGGGGCCTGCAGACTGGACCCCTGAGGTACACGGTGCCCAGGGCCCCGGGAGGCCAATCTGCTCAACCAGTTCATCCTCTCCATGAGGCAGGCTGGGCAGGGCCAGTAGCCAGAGGGCCACACTCTGAGAATTTGCCAGCTGGCAGCTTTCTCCACTTGTGTCTCTAGTCTGCTTCATCCGGTCTGCAGGAGCCAGTAGCTGGCCATGGATCCAGAAGATACACCAGGCTGGAATAGCGAGCCCAGAGGTCACGGCCCAGTCCAGACCTGCAAATCTAATTCAAAGACAGAGAGAAAGGAAGAAATCAACAGAGGAGTTTGCCTCTCTCCACTCCCCAACAGGAAGAACTCAGAGCCACCAATCAAACACATATGCAAACACACAGTACCTTAAATATAACGTGTTTAAAACAGAACTCATTCCTACCACCAAACCTATCACTCCTCCAGCTTTCTCCATCCCAAGTACTGATACCAATATTCACCTACATGCTCAGGCCAAAAACTTGAACATCATCCTTACTTCTCCTTTTCCTTAATTCCAATGTCCAGTTTATCAGCAAACCCTATCACCTATACCCTCAAAGCATGTCTTACTATTGCAATAGCTTCCAATCTGGTGTCCATGCTTCCAGTCTTGTTTCCCCCTCCCCTGACAGTCTATTCTACACAAAGTAACCAGAGTGATATTTTTAAAACCTAACTTATGTTACATCTCTCCTCTCTTGAATACCCTCCAATGACTTCCCATCACACTAGTAACAATCCAAATCCCTTACCGTGGCCTCTGGGTACTCTATGATCTAATCTGTATTAACTTCCTACCATCCTCCTCCTCACTCATACTTTACTCACGCAGGCCTTCTAGAATACTCTCTATTCTCTGGGCTTGGAGTGCTCTTCCCTGATCTTCACATTGTTCACATCACTCCATTTTTTTCGAATGCTGTCTCCTCAGAGAGGCCTTACTTAATTCTATTTAAGTAGTACATCTTCCCACCTTCACTCTCTAGCTTCCTAATCTTCCTTCTTAGCAGTTTTCACTATCAAAAAATATTTACTCGCTTATTTATTTGTCTAGCTTCTCCACCAGAATGTAAGCTCACTGAAGGCAAGGTTGGTCTGTTTTGTTTACTATTGTATCCCCAGTACCTAGAGCAATACCTAGGGACTCAGTAAATATTTGCTCAATGTGTGGATGCTTAAGTGAATGAATGAATAAACAAACGAATGAATGAAGGAACAAGAAACCCAGTCTTGGGGTGCCTGGCTGGCTCAGTTGGTAGAGTATGCAACTCTTGGTCTCAGGATTATGAGTTCAAGCCCCACATTGGGTATAGAGATTACTTAAAAATAAAATCAGGAAGGAAAGAAGGAAGGAAGGAAGGAAGGAAGGAAGGAAGGAAGGAAGGAAAGAAGGAACCCAATCTTGATCTGACTCCAGCCCTCCGAGACTACTGAGGAAGAAATATTTTTCTACCTATCACAGTCCCTCCCTAGAATCCCACCCAGTAGGAAATAACCCAAGAGACCCTTAACTAGCTGAACACTCTTAAGGGGGAGAAATCCAGAGCCAACCGAAAGAGTGGAACAATTTTCATTCCAGCGAAGAGCACAGGGACACATTCCCATATACACACAGATACCCCACTCCTGCCAGATATAGCCAACACTCACTCCTGGGGCCATGACATGACACCCTCACTAGGGAAAGGGAAAAAGTACCAAAATAGCTGTTGGCCTAGACCATGGCTCACAGTTCCTTCTCCATCACACCCCTCACCGCCTCAGCAGTATTATCTCTCACAAGTACAAAAACTTCAGAGGAAAGGCGTGGTTCAGTTGTCCTTCCTCTTTAAGCTCAACAAGGGCTGAAGGAACCCAGAGACCTGGCAATAGCCCCACACTCAGCCCTCGGGTTATGTTACCACCATCCCCTTCCACCCAGATACTCTCTCTTACAGTTACCACCAACTCACAACCAAAGGAAGGTAGCAACTATACTTAAGGAAGCCTTCTGTAAAATAGGAGACAGTTTTATAAAGGGCAGGGCCAGCCCTAAACAGCAGGCAGGGTTCACTCACTGTACATCCGTACTGATAATGTACTGAGCACTCTGCTAAATAATCAATGCAAATACAAAGACAGATAAAAACAGTTGGAGGGGAGCATAAACAATACCTCTAATGAATATTATAAACAGAGGTATTTACAAAAGTATCACAGGGATATGAAAGCAAGTAATTCTGCATGAAAGACTATAATGGGGATTCCAGAAAAGAGATGACTTCTGACTTAAATCTTTAACAACTGAAATACTGGCAACAAAGAGAGCAGAGGAAAAGACCTTCATACTAAAAACAGTATGTAGAGAGGTGCCTGGGTGGCTCAGTCAGTTAAGGGTCTGACTTCAGTTCAGGTCATGATCTCACAGTTCGTGGATTCAAGCCCCAGTCGGGCTCTGTGCTGACAGCTCAGAGCCTAGAGTCTGCTTCTGTATCTCCCTCTCTCTCTGCTCCTCTGCTGCTCTCACTCAGTCTCTCTCAAAAATAAGTAAGCAGTAATAAAATTTTTTTTAATTAAAAAAAAACCAGTATGTACAAAAATATGGCACTATGAAAGAACATGACAAATCTGAAAAACAGTTCCAACTTGGGGATGGCATAATCACAGACTACTTAGAGAAGAGAGAAACAATATGGAATTGAAGGGTAAATAAGGGTGAAGCTTATAATTAGCAGTGAATAGCAGGCTAACGAGTTTAGGTTTTATCTATTGACACCCCGGAAACAAAAAAGATTTTTTAGACAAGGAAATGACAAGATCAAATTTGCCTTTAAAAATATGTCAAATAGAAGTATAATAAGGTGAATGAGACAGGCAGAAGGCAGATGAAGTAAGAGCAGGATTAGAAAAGATAAATCTGATATTCACCTTTATCTTTGCATGTGCCATGTGATAATGAAATTATTTACACCTGTAATATCTCTGCCAATAATACCAAGCTCCTTCAAAAGGGACCATTATCATTCATTCTTTGCAATCACAGTGCCAACACAGTGCCTGGCATTCAAAAATACTTGTGGAACTGAACACTGAATTAAAACCAATTATAGCTAACATATATTGAGCACTTACTATGTGCCAGGCTTTTTTCTAAGTACTATATATAGTAGCTCATTTAAATCCCATAAAAACTCTAGATGTACTGGTATCTCCATTTTACACATAAGAAAATCAAAGCCTAGAAAGATTAGATTTACTGTAAAGTTAGCCAGCTAGTAAGCAAGACTAGAATGCAAATGCAGATAATCTGCCTCCACATTTAACCTAGCCATGAAGTAGAAGCAACAAGACCTGACAAATGAATGGAGGAGAAGAGAAGACTCAGATATGAAGTCTAAGAGATTCAGTAAAAGATAATGCTTAACAGGCAAGGAACACATAACAAAGGGAGGAGTGTTTTAGAAAAAAAGGATGAATACAGTTTTGGATATGTTAAGCTTTGAGACACCTATAGGATATCCACGATGTCCAGAAAGCAAACAGAAATATTATACGTGAGCTCGAGTGAAATCAAGAATAAGGATATACATCCAGAAGTCAACAACTAATTGGTGATAGATGAAGCTACAGAGAGGGATGGAATCATCCAAAGACATCAGCAGATCCTGAAAGGAGCCAAGGGTAACATTCTGTGGAAAACCAGGAATTAGGAAAACAAAAGAAGAGGTGTTTTTGAAGACTGTGAAGGTAGCCAGAAATGGAAGGAAAAATCCAAGAAATAATGATAATCTAAAAATCAAGGAAAGGAAGTTTCAAGAAACTAGAGATTGCCATAACATATAGTCTACAGACAAAGTAGAATGAAGATTGAAAACAGTCAGTTTTAGCAATCTAGTTTTAGATAAACTTAGGAAAGTAACTAGTTAAAGAATGACCAAGAGCCAAAGAAATGTAAAATGCAATTATCTGGAAAGTCAGTGACATAGAAGGATGCAAACAGAGCAACAGCTTAAAAAAACTAGGAGGGGTTGGAGGTGGGAAGCCAAGAAAAAGAGTTTTTATTGTTTGGTTTGGTTTGGTTTTATGGAGAGCCTCAAGGTTGTTTGTCAAGTGAGGAAAAGAAGTATGAAGAAAGTAACAGGTTATGGATAAATACAATGGGGATAATAGAAAAATCAGGTATAGCACTAGTCTGAGAAAAAGAAGTATGTATACCATTTTCTCTGAGGAGGAAAATAGTAATAAAGGATGGGTGCCAGTTCAGGTAAATCTGAAATCTGAAAAAGGGAAGCTAATATCTACTACCACCCCACCACTCACCTAATCTTCTCTCACTCACTCACTCACCCAGGAGAGCCGGGGTGGGGAAGAAGAAAAAGGGGTGAGAAGGTGGTAGAGCCACAGAACAGATGCTCAGTCTTTCATACGTGGTTTCCTATAAACCATCAAACAGTCATACAGACTGGTAACTACCAGCAGCAGGGATGCACTGAAAAGGTACTTATCTGTCTGCCCAAGTACTGAAGATACCAAGTAAGCATGGGCTGGGGAGGGCAAAGCCAACAGTTGAGAATACTAATAAGAAATGTCCCCTTCTACTAGCTCTCTCACTATTATTAGCATTATGTCTTATTGGTTTCCTTAAACTCTGCCTATGCCCTCGTAAATATAATCCCTTTATCAAATTCTTCCCAAACCAAATGCGTTCAATCTGCCCCCCTGAAGACCTTGAATAACAGAAGAATATCTATTACTGCTTACAGAATGCTTTCTCAATCATAATCTCATCTGAGGACTGAAAACAAATAGAGGCCCTAACATCAAGTAAGAATAACACAAAGTAGTAGGTAAAGCAGGAGCTCTGGTGTTCCTCAAATAAAGGTTTGAATCCCAGTCCACCATTTTCCAGTTGTGTGACCTTAAAAAAAATCACCTCCCACATCAAAGCCTCAGTTTACATAAACTCCTGATGAAATAAGTGTTGTTACTGTTTTAAAAATTAAATAAGAGGAGCGCCTGGGTGGCTCAGTCGGTTGGGTGTCCGACTTCGGCTCAGGTCATGATCTCGCAGTCCGTGAGTTCGAGCCCCGCATCGGGCTCTGTGCTGACAACTCAGAGCCTGGAGCCTGTTTCAGATTCTGTGTCTCCCTCTCTCTGACCCTCCCCTGTTCATGCTCTGTCTCTCTCTGTCTCAAAAATAAATAAACATTAAAAAAATTTTTTTTTTTAAATTAAATAAGATAACCTACGTAGCACACCAGGCATATAAAGCAGGTGCTCTGTAAATGGCATTTTCCTTTCCCCATTCCCTCTCCCGATCCTATCTGACCAAGATAACCTCACCTCTAAGAGGAGAGATCTAACCTGCTCTGACCTGTGCATCCCACCACCTCACACTCATACCCTGGTAAGCAAAAGATGAGCCAAGCATCCAGTGTCAGCAAAGTAAAGCTTGATCATGTCCAAAACTAAATTGTCTTTAGCTGCTAGGACTCATTTCCAAAGATTAACAACTAATTCCTACCTTGCAATATAACTGGGGTGCCCACTTCTGCTTTATTACTTGACCAACAAAGGGCACTGCTCACAAACTCAAGAGGGACTAGCCTCCAGGACCTTTCTTCATCCCTCCCGATCCCCAACTCTTCTCAAAGACCTCAAAAAGAAAAGCCATACTGAAATCAGTGTCTCAGAACCCAAAAGCTAACACTTAACCCGGGCCCCCTTCACAAACTGTAAAAATACAAAAGGAGACCATAGCTTGGTGTTCCTATCACCTACTTAAGACTCTCTCATTCCCAGCTAACTGTGCAAAGTTCAAAAGCGAGACAAAGAAAATGGAATCACCACTCTATTACTGTGCCGTTTCCTGCCACAGCAAAGTCTATAAAAAAGTATACCCCTCTTCCCAGATTTACCATCAGGCTCAGTCACAGGGGAAAAAGGGGAAGAAAGAGCTGATCTTTTAGACCCACAAATAGCCAAGTTCAGTCACTCATCTTAGGGCACAAAATAAAGCCTTAAAGGTACATTCAGCAAGGGTGTCTACCAACCTCAGAATAGCAGGCACAGGTAGGAAGGAGGTGGCTCAGTTTTACTGAGGAACCTTTGCCCTGGGAGAGGCAAGAGAGGGAGGGAGCTGGGGACAGGGATACACCTGCAATACCTACAGTAGACAGGGAGAAATCAAAATGACCTCTCGAGAACAGGTCAGTAAAGTCCTGAGCTTTCTCTCCCTACAGTGGCTCTTCCCAGGCAAGATGACTGACTACTGACATTAGAGGCACGAATGAGCTATTACTGTATATACTGAAAGTAGAAAGATCTGGTTAAAACCTCATAGGAATACAAAAGGAGGGGGTACCTCACAGGAGCCTAATCTAGAGCTCAGCTTACATATATCCTCCCTGCTTGTCCATCCTTCGGCCTCTATAAATAAGACAAATGGGCTATCAATGTGTGGTGCCAACTCACTCCCTCCCCTCTCCCCAATACCACCTCTGCTTCTTACAGGGAATCTCACCTGACTTACACAACAATGTGAACCTCAGTTATGGTGACTCTCCTTTATAACAGTAAATTCCTATGTCACACATGGTTCTCTCTCCACCCCTCTTAGGTGATGATGACAAAGAAGATGTCAAAAAGAGAAGAGACTCAACTAGATCCTAAGGAAAAAGGAAAGTTCACTGGGCAGAGAAGAAAAAGTGTCCCTAGTTAGAGAAAAAGCTATTACAAAGATCTCAGGGCTTAAAAAAAGTAACATGTTAGGGAACTATGAAGACTTTATTCAAGCTAGAACACAAAGTAGAGAGTGGCAGGAGATGAGGCTGGAGAGGTGAGTTGAGGCCAAATGATGCCATATTAAGCAATTTGGATGTTGTCCTACAGAACACAAAGAGCCAAAAGTTTTTAAGCGAGGAGTTCTATGATTACATTTGTATTTTTAGAAAGATCATTCTAGGGAAAGACTAGAAAAGAGCAAGACTGAAGGCAGGAGACTGTTGGGGGGAGGGAGTGAGAATCCAGATCAGAGATGAGGAGGAAGTAAACTAAAGCTTTAACAGTGAAGATGTAGCCACAGAGATGAAGAGGAGATAATTTAAAGGGAAACATTAAGATTTTAGTGACTGACTAAATACAGGGCATAAAGGAGCAGAAAGAATGAAGATGACACTGAAGTCCTTGCCTAGACTGAGATACAGAATATGCTACAACAGCATGCTCTCAGAGCAAAGATAGTGAGTTCTGTTTTAGACATGTTAATTTTATGATACCTGTGGAGATATCTGGTAGATCACTGAATATATATGACTGGAATACAGGGAGAGACACACTAGATAAAGAAGTAACCACCCCATCATGATATACTTTTGTATTTAACACTCTCTCTCTAAACTGAAATTGTCTTTTCACGTATCTACCTCTCTCAACCTGACTTAGAATTCCTTGAGACCACAGAGGACCATGTCTTCTCTATCTTGTTATCTCATAAATGTGAGCATCACAAGGACAGACTACATACTGAAAAAGTATTTTCTGAATGAATAAAGGAATTAATACATGAATGAATGAATTTGTTCTTCCAGTATTTACTAGAGGGCCTGGCGAATAGCCGATGTGCAATAAATGATTACATAAAGCACTCCAAACATGTTTCTATCTAGGTATCATCACCCTCATTTATGTTACATCTTCTCAGATTTACCACCTAGCTGTATATGTAAGTCAAAATCCATTATACTTACTACACTACTATTTCAACAGAGTTCAGTACAGCTTACCAAACTCAGTACTTTCTCTGAAACACCCAAGAATTTGTACAGTCCCCTAAGAACCTTCTGATGACATGACTTGTCCTGTCACCATCACAATGTGAACCAGGTATTATGTATACCTGTTCCCATGTCATTGCCACAATATTAAACAGAAGCCCCATCTCTCTGTCACCCTCAAAGTGTCTTTAATCTCTTTTGGAACCACATTAATTACAAATGATAAAAAATGGTTTTGCCAATATAATGCCCTCATGTCATCACAACTTTTCCCATACTTAACGTGCCTTTTAGTCCACATCACCTTCACTCTGTTACAAACCTTCTTTCCCCAAGTCACTCTCAGGAGACCAGATTTTGGGTTCAGCCTTGCCACTGTATACTATGTGACCTCTGGTTTATGAATATGATTCCTCATCTGTAACATAAGAATTCCAGCCCTTGCCTACTTCACAAAGTATGTAAACCCAGTGAAATGTGAAACTGAATGTATGTTGTTCAAATGTCAGAAGTTATATAGAATTACTGTATAAGCACATGTTCCTCAACATGATACAACAGCCACACCATCATCACTCTAAATTTCTGGATTTCAGGAACTAATAAAAATAATTTCTAAAAAATTTTACAAATAGGGTTGTTACTTTTTATTTTGGTAAATAAGACCATTTCTTGAAAACCCACCATCTACCATCACCATTATTTCATCAGTCAGAAAGCACTTTCACTAAAAGAATAGAATAATCTCAGAATAAACTTATCTTTATGAAAAACTCATGTTTCATATGTTATCTTTCTCTCCTTCCACCTTGGATGGATGAAAACTTTATCATGGACTGGCACTGTCCTTGGCCCAGAGTTTAGGAATCACTGCTCTAAACCCTGTTGTGATACATATAAGTTCTACAGTGTTCTTCCCACCAGGGTAGGTGGTCAAGGGTTACACTAGCATAAAAATGTTTGGCCTCTGGAGAGAAGCAATGAAAACATACCATGGGTCAGAACAGTTGGTTCTGAGGCTGAGACTCTGGAACGGACTGGCCACTTGGGTTTGGGTTGCCCTTAATTCTCAAGAGAATTGTCCAGACAGGAAAGGCCTAAATCTCCCTGAGGTTGAGGATGGTATCTAGGCTCTGTGGCCAACTGTGACTACAGAGGAAAATGTAGTGGTAGGAAAGCAAACTGTCCATTAAAACTGAGTGCCAACTCAGTTTTCTAGAACTTTTAATGTTTGTTTGTTTTGTTTGTATGTATGTATTTATTTGAGAGAGAGAGAGAGAGAGAGAAAGACTCCCAAGCAGGCTCCATGCTGTCAGCACAGAGCTCCACACAGGGCTCAATTTCACAAACCATGAGACATGTGACTGAGTCGAAATCAAAGAGTTGGGCACTTAACCAACTAAGCCACCCAGGCACCCCTAGAACTTTAAAAATGTTCATGTACATGTGGTTGGCAGGGAGAAAGGGACCTGCAAGATACTAATAAAATGAACCCTAAAATGTGTCATGCACGGAGAGTTGCATGGGAGTTGCAAAGGGATAGGAGAAAACTTCTGAGTGTAGTAGAAATGTTCTGTATCTTGAAAGTGGTAATGGTTTCACAGATGTAAACATATGGTAAAACCCATGTACATTTTAAACATGAGCAGTTTACTGTATATCAATTTACCTCAATAAAGTAGGGTTTTTTTTTTAACTCAACTGTAAGAAAGTGACTTAGAGCAAAGCCATTCTGCTTGAGAACCTAAACATAGTGTTGTATGTAACAAACCATGTGACTTTCATAAAAGTAGAATTAGCAACTCAAAGTGGTTAGTGCAATTTAGATGACAACCGTCAGAGCACAGCTAAGCATAGGTGAGGAGCAGCAGTGGAGTAAGACCGCCCAGAGCAGGTGGAGAGAAAACAAACATGGGCGGTCATAGCCAAAAAACCTCCATGCGAGGAACCATCTTCAAGTTTGCAGTCCCAAAGAGGAACTTGAGAAACCGGCAGTTTCAGTGATTACTCTGGTTGAAAACTAAGCCTCAAAAATTATTTTCATTATCCTAGTTATTACTGCCCATGATGCCTTCAATTTTCTGTCCTCAAAAAGCCAAGTGCACAACACTTCCACCCAGGCTGTCCTACTCGGTCTGAAACTACTGCTCTCACTAGGCAGGACAGTCCATCGAAGAAGGACTTACTTACCTCACCCTTATCCAAGCCTCACAATCCTCATTCCTTCCCCCCATGCCCTACCCTCAACTCCCTCACCCATTCCCCAGCAGCCCGCATGCTCCGGCCTTTGCCCTTTACTCTCCCCTTCCCGCACAGGCCGTACCCTCTTACTCTGGTCCCAGCGTTGCCCTCACCTCTGCCCACAGGTGCCTCAGCCCCTCAGTAAACTGTGTTCACAAGTCCCTTTCCCTTCGTCTCTTGAAAAGCATCCCCAGCCCCTCTTACAACCCAGCTCCTCACTTGCCCACTCACCCTCAGGCTCTTCGTACCCTGCTCCCCTACCTTAGACACTCACACCCGGCCCCTCACCACATGCCAGCCCCTCACCCAGTGCCCTCACAACCGGTACAGTCACCAAATGCGGTGCCGTCATTCCACAGTCCCTTAGCCCCTCATGCGAATCTCCGGGCCCTGCGGCCCATACTTGCTGTTCACTCACAGAATCCCGACCCTGACCAGGCCCGAACGCCGCAGCCGTGCTAGGTGAGTTCAGGCCGCCGCCATCGCTCCTGAGGCGCACCAGCCGCGCCCCGCCCCGCGCCACACGCAACCCGCGCCCCCGCGCACCACACGTAACCGCCCAGCGACGCACCGCTGGGCAGTGGCGTGCCAGCTCATTGGCTGGACCCGGCCAGAGCCGGAGCGTCGAGGCTTGTTTCCTGGCAACGGCCGAGCGCAGGGGCGGGGTCGCCGACGGCGTTCCGAGAGAGGAGTACCACCTCTTCTCCAGGTCCCGCCCCTTGTGCTGTAAACCCCGCCCCTCTGAAGGACTCCAGCGTGTCATAGGAGAAGACTCCTGGGAAGGCGGAGGCCCACAGGGCGGGGGGCGGAGCCTGAGAAGGAAAGGTCGAACCAGAAGGGCAGAAGGCGGGACCTAAGGAGGGACGCAACTTTAAGAGGCAGGGAAAGGCCAAGGGGCAGGGTTTGGGAGAGAGCTGAGGCTGAGGGACTAACGTGAAGGAGCGGGGCCAATGGTCCAGGGTGGTGCTTAGGATGGAAGAGTGGGCTGGAGTGGGCGGGGCTAGCACGAAGGTGTAGGCCTGAGGGGAGGAGTCAGTAGGTGGGCAGGGCCTGTGGAAAAGCTGAGCCCAAAAGACAGCTGACTGCAGTAAGACTATTACATTTTTTTAATGTTTATTTATTTTGAAAGAGGTAGAGAGCGCGTGAGAGGGAGGGGCAGAGAGAGAGAAAGAGAGAGAGAGAGAGAGAGAGAGAGAGAGAGAGAGAGAGAGAGAGAATCCCAAGAAGGCTCCGCGCCATCAGCGCAAAGCCCTGGGCTCCATCTCACCAACTGTGACATCATGACTTGAGCGGAAATCCAGCGGCGCTTAACTGACTGAGCCACCCAGGCGCCCTTGGCCTACTTCATTTTTGTTCCATCTGCACACATGGCTTGGACGACAGTACCGGGCTGGTGACCGCCCCCTCCCTAGCTTCCCCAGCACCTGATGCCCCGTGATCCCTTGGATACTGTCTTGTTCAGTTACTCAAGGAACACGGAATAAGCACCTCCATGCCAGATAGGATTCCAGATCAATTAGAATCCGTCTCTGCCCTGCAAGACTTCAGCCCTTTAGCCAGATAATTGCAATGTAGTGTAATAGTTGCCATCAAGGAGCAGCACTTAACATGATTTTATGTACAGAGGATGAAGGCAAAGAAGGGTGAAGGGGCTTAGGGGAGCCTTTGAGGAGTAAATGACGTCTGAGCAAAGAAACAAGCAAGAGCATGAGAAACTAAGAGAAATGAAAGCTTCAGATCAGGGCTATGGCTTAGATCAAAGTATTGCACCAATGTTAATTCCCTGGTTATATAATATGATAACAGGGGAACATGGGTGAGGAGTTTAGGGGAACTTTATTTTTTTTTTACCTTTTTTGCAACTTTCTGTAAGCCTGAAATTAGTTTAAAATATAAAGTAGTTAAAAAGAAAAAGAAATGGGGCACCTGGGTAGCTCAATCAGTTAAGCGTCTGACTTCGGCTCAGATCATGATCTCCCGGTTTGTGGGTTCCAGCCGCGCAACAGGCTCTGTGCTGACAGCTTGCTCAGAGCCTGAAGCCTGCTTGGGATTCTGTGTCTCCCCCTCTCTCTGCCCCTCCCATGCTCATGCTCTGTCTCTCTCTGTCGCTCAATAATAAATAAGGGTTAAAATTTTTTTAAAAAAGAAAAAGAAATGGCAGTTTCAGCCCAAAAGATCAGCCCATACCAATGCAGGAGGTGCTCTGGAAACTATAATGAGTACAGCATGTCTGGAGCCTAGGGAACATGCAGAGGAAACATTGTGAGATGAGGCTGAAGACATGGATAGACGTCAGTTATTAGATTTTGAGGCCATGTTAAGGAGTTTAGATTTTATTGAATAATAGAGAACTATAAAAATTTTATACATGGTTAAACTGATAAGGATCAAACTGAAGTTGTAAAGTTACAGAGAAATGGACATGTGGACATTAGAAGGTAGGGCACCAGGGCTTGAGGACTGGATGAATATAAAGGAAAACAGAAGGAATAAAAACTGATGCTTAGTTTATATAAGTTCATTCACGGGCAAAACTCAACTATGGTATTAGAAGTCAGGATAGTGATTACCCTTGGAAAAGCATTGCCTGAAAGGGGGAAGAGTAGGGTTCTTGTAGTGCTGGTTACATGGGTGTGTTCACTTTGTGAAATTCATCAAGCTGTATACTTAGGAAATGTGCACTTTTATATATATGTTTGTTCTTGTTGCTATGCTGTATAACAAATCATCCCAAATGTAGTAGTATAAAAAAACCATTTTATTATGCTCACAGATTCTGGGAATTCAACCAAAACACAGCAAGAATGGTGTATCTTTATTCAACAATTCCTGGGGCCTCATATAGGACACTTGAATGCCTGCGGGTGACTTGAAGTTGGTGGGTAGAATCATCTGAGGCTTCTTCACTCACATATCTGATGCCTGGGCTAGGACAACTCAAAGGCTGAACTCAGCTGGGACTGTCAAACACAGTACAGAGATATGACCGTTCCTTATGGCTTGGGCTTCTCACAATGTGGCAACTAGGTTCCAAGAAGGAATATCCTGACAGGAGGCTTCCAGATAAGGAGCATGCCCAACAGAATTAAGAAAAGGAAGCTGTATGGCCTTTTATGATCCAGTTATATTCTGTTATATTCTTGTTATATTCTATTGGTTGAAACAGTCACAAGGGAAGAATCAAAGAATTTGTGAACATTTTTTAAAACTGCCACAAAATCATATAATAATCATAATGATAGCAATAAAAATAAATACTAGTTTTAGATGTTTGAGCTGAAAGGCCAGAGAGAAGGATTATAAGAGAAAAAACATAAGCTCAGTTATAGTCCCAATGGGCTAAAGGTGACTATGGGATATCCAAGTGGAGACATCCAGTGAGCAGTTAGTGGTATAGATAAGCCTGCAGCTCAGAGTTTCTGGGAGTCAGTAGATGGGAAGGGAGATCCTGTGCATAACCAAGATTGGCCAGAGAGAGCTGGGAGCACAGAAAGAGAGTAAGACACCTAGGTCAGAGTTCTAAAAAACACCAACACAGAAAGGATAGGCAGATGGGCTTATGAAAAGACTAAGAAAAAAATAGACAGAAAAGCAAGGGGGCACTTAGGTGGCTCAGTTGGTTAAGTGTCCAACTTCGGCTCAGGTCATGATCTCACAGTTCATGGGTTCGAGCCCCACGTCAAGCTCTGCACTAACAGCTCAGAGCCTGGAGCCTCGTTCAGATTCTGTGTCTCCCTCTCTTTCTGCCTCTCCCCCACTTCTTTCTCTCTCTCTCTCTCAAAAATAAATAAATAAACATTAAAAAAAAAACAAGAAATTGCCTTAAGATAAAACCCTGGCTTTATAAAATGGCTGACAAAGCTCTTCCCTAGCTATTCCCTGTCCACCATTCAGCCTTCTCTTTCACCACTAGCCACTCAGGTTCTCTACAGAAACCAATGGATGTCCCCCAATCATCCATGCTTTTTAAAGTCTCTGTGCCTTTGCCCACTCTATGCACTTTGCCTCTAGTGCTGTTCACTCTCTCTTCACTATAGACCTAACTTCTATTCATCCTACAGAACCCAGGCTCAGTTGGGACCCTTCTTACAGTGTAATAGCCATCTGTATATCCACCTAATAGAGCAACCATCAAGCGAATATGTAATTGCCTATCTACCCAACTATTTCCCCTACCAAACTCCGAGTTTCTGGAGAGCAGAGAATGTGTTTCATTCGTCTTATCTCCCCAATATTGAGCACGATATTGGCCTGGCACAAAGCAGGTATTCTGATTATGACTTGTTGACTGAGATGATAGAAGTCAAAGGGAAATTAAGTTAAGGGAGAATTTTTAGGATTTTTTTGTTTGTTTTGGTGTAGGAGAGATTTAAGCATGTTCATAGAAAGGATAAATTGAAGGAGGTTGAGGATCTAGAAGACACATGGAATAGCTGATAGGATCAGGTACTAGAGATAACAGGAAAGGAATGGGGGCAAAACCCCACAGGATGGCCCCCCATCACACTCATCCAGTAGGAAATGAGGTAAGGTGGGTGTGGATGTAGATAAGGGTGCAGATAATGAAAACAGAGCTCACATTTGATGTGACAAGCATTCTTTGTCCCTAGAGACTAGTTCAGCACCTGACACAAATGAGCCATTCAGTAAATAGCTGTTAAATGAATAAATAATGAGGCCTAAGCAGGGAACTTGCACAAGGTAAAACAGAATGACTGAGCCTACACTGGCACCCGTGTCTCCTGACTTAGAGGACCCCTATGTAGTTCAGTTTGGTGGGGTGGGGGAGCAACAAGGCCCAGCCTTACCTCTGAAGTATGCACCCCCACCTTCTCCTGGGACCTCATTAGAGATGTTTAGTTGGGCAGGTGTAAGCCCAGGCCCTGGGAGACAGGGCGGGGTGATGGAGCCACACTGCCTCCACCCCTTCTATAGTGGCTGGCCCTGGTTGTGTTGCTAAGAGCTTCAGAAGCCAAAGACAGAGGAGTCACAGTGGAGACCAAGGGCAGCCTCTTCCAGGCAGGGAGGCACTAGCCCCCACCTCCTGAAGCTACCCACAGGTAGAAGCCCTGGATATCACATCCAGGCAACAGACCACGGAAGCATGAGCCAGGACAGCAAAGTGAAGACGACAGAGTCCAGCCCCCCTGCCCCATCCAAGGCCAGGTGAGACATCCTGCTTCCCTGTATCATCTCTGTCCGCCTAACTCGATGGAGCCTGATTCTTCTTGGTGCCCCCAGTGACAACGTCCACATTAATGGTGAAAAAAATGAAACACTGCTTCTCTTCTTGCCCACAGGAAGTTGTTGCCTGTCCTAGACCCATCTGGGGATTACTACTACTGGTGGCTGAATACAATGGTCTTCCCAGTGATGTATAACCTCATCATCATCGTGTGCAGGTTTGGCATGGGGCTAAAGGAAGGGCCTTAAACAGAGATAAGGGCTCAAGTGTCCAGCCAAGGAAAGGGGCGGGCTCTTGGCCAGGGCCTGAAGGAGGGGCAGCACCCAAGAGAGGGCCCAAGGCAGAGTGCTGAGTGCCTTGGGGAGATTGCCTTACACAGAGGATGCCCTGAGCCAATCTCTTCTGTCCCTGCCACACAGAGCCTGCTTTCCTGACTTGCAACACAGTTATCTGGTGGCCTGGTTAGTACTGGACTACACAAGTGACCTTCTATACCTACTGGACATCGTGGTGCGCTTTCACACAGGTCAGTGAGCCCAAGACTGACCATTTGTTCCATGTTACCTTCCAAAAGAGGGCCTCTTAGTCACAAGGTGACTAGTCATAAGTGACCCCTTTATAGCACTTTCGCATGCCTCCATACTTCACAACACCCCCATGCTCATCCCAGTAACCCTGGGGCAGGGTTATGCCCTCCCTCACCCTGTCCCCATGTCTGTCTCCCTGTCCCACCCTGGCCTGCCCACCCTCACCCTTATTACTAGAGCAGGTAGGTGTCCTGACTCAGCCTCATAACTGACCCCATCTTATGACTGACCCCAGCCTGTCTCCCCCTCCCCCTCCCCAGGATTCTTAGACCAGGGCATCCTGGTGGTGGACAAGGGTAGGATTTCAAGTCGCTATGTTCGCACCTGGAGCTTCCTGTTGGACCTGGCATCCCTGATGCCCACAGATGCGGCCTACGTGCAGCTGGGCTTGCACACCCCTATGCTGAGGCTGAACCGATTTCTGCGTGTGCCCCGCCTCTTTGAGGCCTTTGACCGCACAGAGACCCGCACGGCTTACCCAAATGCATTTCGCATCACCAAACTGATGCTTTACATTTTTGTTGTTATCCATTGGAATAGCTGCCTATACTTTGCCCTATCCCGGTACCTGGGCTTTGGGCGTGATGCCTGGGTGTACCCTGATCCCGCACAGCCTGGCTTTGAGCATCTGCGGCGCCAGTACCTCTATAGCTTTTACTTCTCCACCCTGATCCTGACCACTGTGGGCGATACACCACTGCCAGCACGGGAGGAGGAGTATCTCTTCATGGTGGGTGACTTCCTGTTGGCCGTCATGGGTTTTGCCACCATCATGGGTAGCATGAGCTCTGTCATCTACAATATGAACACTGCAGATGCGGCTTTCTACCCAGACCATGCACTGGTGAAGAAGTACATGAAGCAGCAGCACGTCAACCGCCGGCTGGAGCGGCGAGTTATTGACTGGTGAGGATGCTGGGCTTCCAGACCAGGACAGGGACAGGTGTTCTGGATAGAGCCTGAGGAAAATGGCTGGGTCCTTACTGCCTAGAAGTCCAGGCAGGGCAAGTAGGGCATGGCATGCATTGGGGGATTCACTGAGTGGGGCTTAGTAAAGCATGTCTTCCATTAGTTGTATCTGCACTTGGGGGGCTGGGTTGGATAAGAGATTGATAGGGAGAGGAACTTATACACAAGGAAGGATAACCTGGAGACCATGGAGTAAAAACTGCCATTGCCTGGTAGGGCTCAGATGGCTCTGGAAGAGGTAAAGGGAGAAGAGTGATACCTCCCAGGGAATGGCCAACAAGATGGTTGATTATGTCATAGGTATCCATGCTATACTATGAACAAAAGGAAATGTCAGCAAGTCGGGGAGCTAAATCAGAGGGCCTCTAGATACAGGGCCTGGTGACTGAAGTGGCTATCAGTGGGATATACAAGGTGTCACTGAATGGTGGTAGGTGGGATAAAGCCTGACAGGAGGTAAAGGGTGTCTTATTCACTGTCAACTGGTGGAGGCTTCCAGGCCTTGGTTGAGGGAGAAAAGGTCAAAACATATCAGTGACCAGCAGACCTTGGAGTGAAGATATTCATCAGCCAACTGTCAAGTATTCCCATGACCCCTGTAAGATCTCAGTGTGATTGAACGCTTGGCTGAAGCTGAGCTGAACCCTGATGGAAGGAATAGGGGCAGGCATGTTGGGGGCTGGGGAGGAACCACTGCTGCTCTTGTCCCTAGGTACCAGCACCTGCAGATCAACAAGAAGATGACCAATGAAGTAGCCATCTTACAGCATTTGCCTGAGCGGTTGCGGGCCGAAGTGGCTGTGTCTGTACACCTGTCTACTCTGAGCCGGGTGCAGATCTTCCAGAACTGTGAGGCCAGCCTGCTGGAGGAGCTGGTGCTGAAGCTGCAGCCCCAGACCTATTCACCAGGCGAATATGTCTGCCGCAAGGGGGACATTGGCCGGGAGATGTATATCATCCGTGAGGGTCAGTTGGCCGTGGTGGCAGATGATGGTGTCACCCAGTATGCTGTGCTTGGTGCAGGGCTCTACTTTGGGGAGATCAGCATCATCAACATCAAAGGTGGGTACCTCAGTGTTTGTTCTGGGACAGGGCTGAGGGAGGGGGCGGGGATAGCAGAACCCCATACTGAGACCAAATGGTACATCAGGGCCTGCAGATTTAGGAAACCTGGTCCTTGCCTGAGTCACTAGAGGGCTCACGGGAGAAGCAGGACATGGAGAGTCTGTTCCCTGAGAAGAAGCCAAGCCAAGGTTAGTGCACACTGTGGGTCCTTGGGAAGAGGAAGTAGATCTCTTTAGTGTGTGTCAACCCAAGGCACCAACACACCAGTGGCAAGTGACAGAGATGATAATAATAATAGCCAATATTAATTGCACACTTACTGCATGCCATGTTCAAAGTGCTTCACATGTACCAACTCATTATATTCTCACAGTAACTCAGGTAGTTACCATTATCTGTATTTTAAAGGCAAGGAAATTGGAGTACAGAGAGGTTTGGGAAACTGTCCAAAACCATTGAGGTAATAAGTACACACACTTGGGAGTCAGTAGAAGGAACTTTCTCACAGCCAAATGGAAAGGAGGGTAGTAAGAAGGCATTGCCATTCACTCCACCAACACCAGGCCAGGCCAGGCACAGTACACGGGCTCACTGATTCCTTCCACCCACCTGCACAGTAGGCATTGATATGCCTAATCACAGGTAGGGACACTGAGGCCCAGGAGATGGGAGAACACAGCAAGGGGTGACCGCACTGTCAACTGACTGAAGCCAGATGAGCTCTCAGCCTGGGGATCCCACTCTAGTTATTCCAAAGGCCTCACATCTGTCCTCCAAGGATCTTTCAAGCTCTACAACCTGGATGCAGTCAGCTGCTGTCTACATGATTTTGGACAAGTTATTTCACTTTTTCCAGGCCTCAGTTTTCTCATCTATCCAATAGGGATGATATTAAAAACCCAAAGAGTTATTTGTGAGGATTAAATGAGTTCCACGGGTAAGTCATCAGCATCAGTGTAGTGCCTGGTGCCTGGCAAGTACCCTTCTGAGTCCTTCTAGCTCTGAGACTTTGCAGCTTTCAGCCTACTCTGTTTTCCCCCCAACCCCTCAGCAATATCGTTCTAAAATGTGAATGATATCATACAGCTCCCCTGCTTAAAATATTTCAGTACCTTGCCACTGTCCTCAGCATAAGGTCTGAACTCCCTGCGGTGGCTTACCACATGCGGCATCACCTGCTCTCCCCTCCTGTTTCCACTCTGCTTGCACCCGCACTTCACCCACTCTGGACTGCTTACTGTTTGCTGTGGCCGCCTAACTGGCTCCGACCTCCATCCCTCTGCTCATAATCCTTCCTCTGCTGGGATGCCTCCCCACGCCCCCGCCCTTCCCCTCTTACCTCCTTCTCAGTCAGGCATCACTTCCTCCAGGTTTCCCCAACATGTCTGCCAGCTTGTTAGGGGCTCTTTGCCTGTCTTCTCACAGCACTGGATGCATACGTCCACACTGCACCAGCTATACTATTTTGTAACTATCTGGCTCAATGTCTATCGCCTCCAGACTGAATTCTTGCAGGCAGTTCTTTGTTACCCACCTAGTACAGGGCCTGGTCCCCAGTATATTACTGAATGATGACAGAATTAATGAGACGGAAAAAGAGGCTCAAAATTACAAGCAGGGAGATGGGGGGTCCTGATTCATGAGTAAAAGCCCCCCTCACACCCACCCGACTAACTGTCCTCCTATGTGTCTGCCCACGGGCCACAGGAAACATGTCTGGGAACCGCCGCACAGCCAACATCAAGAGTCTAGGTTATTCAGACCTGTTTTGCCTGAGCAAGGAGGACCTGAGGGAAGTCCTGAGCGAGTATCCACAGGCCCAGGTCGTCATGGAGGAAAAGGGCCGTGAGATCCTGCTCAAAATGAACAAGTTGGATGTAAATGCCGAGGCAGCCGAGATTGCCCTACAGGAAGCCACAGAGTCCCGGCTGCGAGGCCTTGACCAGCAACTCGATGATCTACAGACCAAGTTTGCTCGCCTCCTGGCTGAGCTGGAGTCCAGCGCACTCAAGATTGCTTATCGCATCGAACGGCTAGAGTGGCAGACTCGAGAGTGGCCAATGCCTGAGGAACTGGCTGAGGCTGATGATGAGGGCGAGCCTGGGGAGGGAACCTCTCAGGATGGAGAGGGCAGGAGTGCCCAGGAGGGACCTCCAGACCCAGAGTGACCCCATTCTTATCTCTAGGACCCCAATCTCCAAGGGAATCCAGAGTTGTAGGAAAATCTGCCTGCAGAAACTCTGCCATCCTGTCTGCTAGGTACAGAGATAGGAATGAGTTGGGGGTATAGATGCTCACTTAGAAGTAAAAGAGTATAGCATCCATTCATCCCCCACTCACCAGCACACACACACACACACACACACACACACACAGTTGAATGTACACATACCGCCCCCCAAGACTGCATTCCATATAAAATTCTCTGGAGTTTCCATTTTCAGAACACATATCCTTTCTCACAAACATAGATATGTCTAATACCCACATAACATACATACATCCATTCATGCACCTCATAAAGACACATATAGTGAGACACACACCAGCAGACACACAGATGCCTTCCATAGGTGTGCATACCCTTGTGAACACATAAACACACCCAGAGCCCTCTTCTTCCAAGATATCCTTTAAATGCCTCCCAATGGGAAGTTCACAAATGTAGCCTGCAGGTTTTACTTCAATAAAGTATTTTCCTCCTCCCTAAGCATTATGGGGGTGACAGGAAAAGGCAAAGCCAATGGTGGGCCAGGATGAATTCTGTCTGAATTCTGAGTCATGGGGGTGAAGGGCATGGGCTGTGTAGTAGCTGGTAGGTTTGATTCAAAGATGCTGGGGTACATGATGAATTGAGAATCAGTGCTGAGCCAAGGCAAAGCAGGGTTATGCATCACACTGTTGTAAGTGTGCACATGCTTTCATAGACACATTCACATATATACACTGACCATTTGTATTTCATTCCAGAGTATGTATCCTTAACTTTGTGAGCTCTGAGTGATTTGACTTAGCTTAGTAAACCAGAGCAGACACCCCTGTTCCTTCTTCCTTCCTCTGGCCCAGCCCTGGAGCCTGGGGCTAGGGCTACCCCATGTTCAGGACTGATTTCAAAGGGAGAATAGTTCACAGGGCCACTCACCTGGCCCTGCTGTACCCTGTCAGTTGTTGGAGCTGGCCTTGGTACTGCCAGAAATCCAGCCCTCCCTCTCTAGATGGTATTCAAAACACAGGGTGGTGAACAGAGACTAAGCATAGTGGACCATCATGGTTGGCGACAACCGGAGATTGGTGTTTGGGCAGTTTTTAAGTAACTTTGGCATACTTGGAGGGAGACCTGTAGGTTTGGGGCAGAGAAAGTGTTGTGGGGTCTCTGAGTAGGAATCTTATATCATGTCTGAATCATATTCACCTGGCCACAAATTTAGCTCCTCCAAGGCCTGGCAAGTCTTTGGTCTAAGCTGTGCTAGATGGCATTTTATAATGTACCTTGGATTTAATTTATCAATACGATGTGAGTGGTGACACATAGAGGTCATTGCCATGGAAAGAAGAGTTTATTACTTATAGTTCCCAAGAGGAGGGGGCACGCTGCACCATGCCAGGCCACTCAGGGAAGCACCAGGGTAGTGAGAAAGCAGAAGGAGCAAGGGGAAAACATGGGCAAAAAGCTCCTACTTTGCTAGCAGTGGCAAGTTTTTAGGTGAGGACATCCCTTCTTGGGCATGAAGCAAAACAGATTTGGGGGCTTGTGGTTGGAGGACTTATAATATGATTTTCAAAAACCCATGAAAGGGAGACCACAGAGGAGATGTAAACAACTCTGGTCATCAGGTTGGCCCATGATTTCAGGATGCCAAATCATCAATTACAGGATATCAAGAACAATCATTACAGGTACTATAAGAGAATGAAGGGTAGGGCCCTCAGTGCTGTCAGGGAAGGATGTGTGGGAGCATCTGCTGATGTGTAGTTATGGAGATATTTCTCAGAACTGTTGCTGTCCTCAAAACCAAACAACCTTTTGTATATGGTGGATGCAAGTGACATAGGTGCACTCAGACATGAAAGATTGGAACAAAACTTTCTCAGATAGCCATAGGAACTGAGTCTGTGGCTGGAGTCAAGGTTGTCAGGAGGGACTACGAGGGCAATTGCACATTAATCCATTTAGAAATCTGTAGTTAGGGGCGCCTGGGTGGCGCAGTCGGTTAAGCGTCCGACTTCAGCCAGGTCACGATCTCGCGGTCCGGGAGTTCGAGCCCCGCGTCGGGCTCTGGGCTGATGGCTCAGAGCCTGGAGCCTGTTTCCGATTCTGTGTCTCCCTCTCTCTCTGCCCCTCCCCCGTTCATGCTCTGTCTCTCTCTGTCCCCCAAAAAATAAATAAAACGTTGAAAAAAAAATTTAAAAAAAAAAAAGAAATCTGTAGTTATTTGTGATCCCTTCCTCACAAAATTTGAGATCCACAGGGCTGTCACTCAGTCTTTCTTATTCATCTCTATATCCTCAAGGCCAAAACTGTGCCTGGCATGTAGTATGTACTCAAATATATATTCAGTAACCAATGTTGGAAGAAGATGTGTGTCAATTTCTTAAGAGCTTTTTCCTACCATCTCTGCCAGAATGGGTGGGTATGTTATAGGGGCCATTTTTGTGGTACCTGATGGGTTTTTTAGGGAGCTGAGAATAAGCTTTCCACTCGCACACCACAATGTTCACCCCTGTCCGAGAGAAGGCTCTATTAGAACAGGTTGCTCTTGTTATCCCCATAGAATCCTGGTCTATAGCATAAGGAAGGTGATTATGGGCTATCTTCTCTGTTCTAGATACAAAAACAAAACACTTCTGGGGCCAGATGTGCATCTAGCTCTGCCTTAGCAGTTCCAGGATAAGGAGGATTCCTTATGGTAGAGCCCCCAGGCCAGAAGACATCTTGAATATGTCTTATACCAGCAATAAGCTGGGGCCCTCTAGTAGTGGAGTGACTTCCATCACTGGATGACAGACACTGTTTTGACAATTTGGTATCAAACTGAATAGAGTTAGGTCAGGATGGGCAGAACAGAACACAATTTTAAGGTCCTGGAATTACCAAAATGAAAACAAAAAACAAGAATCTTTTGGTCCAAAAAAATACTAATTACTGTGTATTATTACTGTGTATTAATACTGTGTATTAAGTACCTATATAGGTCACAGAAAACTTAATTGAGATACTCATTTGGGTTTTGTCATTTCATCCCTTGTCCCATCATAAGAACCTAAGTCTCTGTATCCCCTAGACCTAAAACTTTTTGAATGACAGAGTCAAAAATAGAAATTTTTAGAAACTCTCCGCTTTAACTTTAGTTTGTGATGACCAGGGTCCTAGGTGAACCGTGTCCAACTGTCTGTGAGGGGTTAGAGTCGAAGAAGCAGGAGTTTCTGAGCCTGAGGAAAGGAGATTCCCCAAGACTGAAAAGGAATGGGATTCTTGAATATTAGGTTTCTTTTACTGCAACAATGTTACCACAAATTTAAGAGCTTTTAAGCTGTCTTAACAGCATGGATTTAGGGGTACCTGGGTGGCTCAGTCAGTTGAGAATCTGACTTTGGCTCAGGTCATGATCTCACAGTTTGTGAGTTCAAGTCCCACATCAGTCTCACTGCTGAGAGAGCTGTCAGCGCAGAGCTTGCTTCAGATCCTCTGTCCTCCTCTCTCTGCCCCTCCTCCACTTTTATTTTCTCAAAAATAAATAAAACATTTAAAATAAGTTAATTAAGTCAAATTCTTAAAAAAAAAATAGCACCCATTTATAATATCACAATTCTGTGAGTCAGAAATCCTGGCACATTGTGGCTCAACTGGGCCCTCTATTCAGGGCTTCCAAGGCCAAAATCAAGGTGTTGTGCAAGTTGGCCTCTTTTCTGGGGAAGAACCTGCTTCCAGGATCATTGAGGTGGATTGAAGAATTCAATTCCGTTTGGTTGTAAAACTGATGTCCTTGTTTCCTTGACACATGGCCCCTTCATCTTCAAGCCAACAAAGTTGTTGTGAAATCTTTCTCATTCTTCAAATCTCTTACTTCCCACTTATTTCAAGGCTGAGAAAGATCTCTGCTTTTTAGAGCTCATGTAGTTAGACTAGGCCCACCTAGATAATCCAGGATAATGGCTCTACTTTAAGGTCAGCTGATTATTAATCTTAATTACATCCACAAAGTTCTTTTTTTCCATAATCACAGGAGTAACACCAGAGGGCAAGGTAATGGGAGCCAAAATTCTACCTATCACAGGGTTTCTGGGGAGGAAAACAGCCTGGACCCCACTTTCACAGGGGGCCCAGAATAGGGAACACTATGAATTGGGTCTTTGGAAACAGGAGAAAGATGATCCTGGCCCAAAACAGCACGGGAGCCTCAGAGCAGCGCCACCTAGTGGGAGCACAGGCTTGAACAAGGTGCGTACCCATGTAACCAGCATGACCTCTAAACCCAGGCCTTCTTCCTCTTACCCACATATTCTATCCAACATAAATCCCCCAGAAACTTTTTGCAAGGTGCTAAATTGTGGGAAAAGAGAGTGGAAAGAAATCCAGCAAACATAAAGGGAAATTAAGTCTTCCATAAGGTAAGTGGCTAAAAGCTTACATGAGACTTGTCTGATTTAGAGAATCAAGGAAAGTTCCAATTTTTAAAAATACTGTTATGTAACACACACACACACACACACACACACACACACACAACTACTATCTCATAAATTACCTCATTATCTCTTATAATAACATTAGGAAGCTTAAATTATTATTGTGCTTATTTTTCCAGATCAGGAAACTGAAATGCATAGAGCAATTAAAAATATATTAGATGTGATTTATTGAGAAGCTATTTTATGCCAGGTCCTGAGTTAAGTGCATTATCTCAATTAATACTCACAACTACATGAGAAAGAGGTCATTATTACCCCCATTTTAAAATAAGGAATACAAAGTGTGCCTGGGTGGCTCAGTTGGTTAAGTGTCCAACTCTTCATCTTGGCTCAGGCCATGATCTCATGATTCATGAGATCAATCCCCATGTTGGGCTCTGCTCTAACAGCTTGGAGCCTGCTTGGGATTCTCTCTCTCTCCCTCTTTTTCTGCCCCTCCCTACCTCAAAATAAATAAATAAATGTTAAAAATAAATAAACAAAATGAGGAATCCAAGGCTCTGGGAGACTAGATAATTTGCCCAATATCACAGGGCTCCTAAGTCACATGGAATAAAACCTAGGTCTGCCTTACTGTTTCTTTTAGGGAGATAAGTAAGGGACTGCCTCCTCTGAGGCTGAGGCCAGACACGCTCCTTCCTTTCTTAAGAATGACTGTTGCCAGCAGTAAGGAGGTTGGGGGCAGGGGGGCTAACCAGGGGAGAAGAAGCCAGTAGTGCAAAGTTTGTGAATCACCAGCAAGCCTGCCCAATGTGTTGAAGCATTGATCTCAGGGCTGCAGCCAAAGACAAAGGACCACCCAGTGCTCTGGAGAAGAGCTGCAAATTCCAGCTCTCCCATCCACACACATACAGCTTGAGAGGGAGACAGGAGTTTTGGAGTTGCTGCGAGATTGCTACAGGGGTGAGCTGTAGTTCTCCTACAAGAACTGTCCAAGGGCCCTGCTGCTGAGAGCCCAGCTGCTTCCAGCTTAGCTCTTCTCCCTCCCACAGGACCTAGGGCCTCACTCATTGTCCTGGGATCACTAACCTCAGGACACCTTGGCCTGGCTAAGGTTTGAGATGTACCCTCCTCCTCAATGTTCCTTTGGCCTCCCCACTTCATCTTTTTCTTTCTGAGAGTTTGGCTGCTCGCCCAAGAGGCAGATGGAAATAAAGTATCAAGCTCAGGAGGAAATCAGATTCATAGGGAGAAGGGCCATCCAACCCAAGGAAAGATGCCGTGCAAATGCTAGATGCCAGGAGCAGGAGACAAGGTGGGTGGATTCTAGATTGAAGCTGAAGCTAGGGTTTGGCTTGAGGCTCAGATCAGGGGAGGATGGTTAAGCCACGTTACAGCTGGGGTCAGAGTCAAGGCCCAAGTCAGGGCAAGTATTAGGTTGGCCTAAAAGCACAACAGATAGGAAAGAGCTTGGAGCCAATCTGAGTCCGATTTTAGTTCTGAACTATCACTTGCTAGCTGAGGGACTCTCAGCCTCCTACACAAACTTTCAGCGTTGTTGAAAGAAATGCTTGGAGAATTAAAATGTAAATGAGATAATGATTGTAAACTGGCTGCTGGTGCCTGACAAGCAGCAACTGCTTAATAATGAATGGTAGCTATGACGGTTATCCCTGTCCCTGTAGCCGAGATTGCGCCTTTGAGGCAGTGGGGCACACGTTGTCCCGCCCTACTCAGCCCTGGGCCTCTGGACTGGGCTGTCGATGCCAGGTCTGGCCAGCAGAGGGCGCAGGGTTCCCCTTTCCTCCCCTCTTTCTACCTCCTGCCCTGGCCTCAGAATTGCATTGTCTTGTAAAGCTGGAAGAGCTAGAATCTTAGGGACAGGGAGAAATGGAATCTTACAGACAGAATAGTGGTCTCAACTGGTTTGTAAAAACACTTGATTTTTTAGCAAAGACTAAAACGCAGCAGTGATGATGCTGAAAGCCATTACAGAGGAAGTTGTGCCAAGTCAGAGCCGGAGGCAGCCCTGTTGGGGTCGCCCTACTGATTGGCTGGGAGGATTCAGGACTGCCCTCCCTACAGGAAAAATCCTTGTGCTTTTCATCGAACACGCGTGGGCTTTCTCTGTGTCTGGCAGTGCCCTTCCAGTTTCAGTATCTTGGCTTGTCCTCAGCCTTGCTGTTCACCAACAGGTGCCATAGGGCACCACAGGCTAATAAGTCGGGTGTGTTCATGTAAGCCCTCTCCCTGGTGATTCCCTGAGTGAGCCTTCCTGTGGCTTTTTTAACTTTCAAATGAGTCCCTGACATGGGAGATCCAGGCCCCTCTTGACCTACCTGCGAAAGCC
This sequence comes from Lynx canadensis, assembly GCF_007474595.2. NCBI lineage: Eukaryota > Metazoa > Chordata > Mammalia > Carnivora > Felidae > Lynx > Lynx canadensis. Next base: position 63,281,751 of record NC_044312.2, read on the forward strand.
CATGTCTGAAGCCAAGTGTAACCATGAGTGAGAGCAAGCCCCTGTGTGTGTGTGTGTGTGTGTGTGTGTGCGCGCGCGCGCGCGCGCGCGCGCGCGCGCTCTGTTCTCCCTAGCACAAGCCCCAGACTCCGGAAGGTAGTCCTTTCCCTGGTTTCTTTCCTCTGACCAACATCCCTGCCTGCTCTGGCTCCAGCCGGTCTGTCTTTTCAGCCTGCTCCCTCTTTGTTTAATTATCCCAAGAGAAGGGCCTCCTACGTGGGCAGGGAGTGTGGGCAGGAGCTCAGCACAGAAGCATATCTGCACATCACAGAAATGCAGACAAGAGAAGGCCTTGAAAGATGTGGAGAGAAGGCAGCCTAATGAGCCACAGAGGGAAGGGCTGAGCCAGTGGGTGAGCGGGCACCTCAAGGATTAAACTGTGACTGGTTCCTCTCCTAGCACTGGATCCCAGCTGTGTGTGTGTGTGTGTGTGTGTGTGTGTGTGAGAGAGAGAGAGAGAGAGCGCGCCAGGGGTGCAGGAGCCAGAACCTATTCCACCACCCTGACACCGCTGTGTGTGAATACTAGGTTTCCTGGGTAAAGCGCTGATATTTTGTGGACCTGAAAGATTCCTAGAATAAGCAGTAACTTATAAGGTAGGCTATCTGACTGTACATTACACGCTATATTCTCCTCTCTTTAGTTGTTTCCCCAGAACATTTACTGAAGTGTTGTTTAAACGTTCTCCTCTTATCTCAATTGTGATATAGAATATTGAAAGAAGGATCATGTGCCCACACTTGAGCCAGTGTGGCAGTAGCTAGGTGATTGAGACTTCCCCAAGGGAAAAGCAAATTATTCTAGCTATAGGTGTCAAGCTGGGTGGGCCAGCACTCCCCTTCACAACACACACACACGCACACACACACACACATGTGCGCGCGCACACACCCACACACAGAGGGGAAGCAAAAGCATGACAACCTTGGCAGGTCAAGGCTTGAATCAAAAAAGTAGCTTCCCTCAGAACTGAGGCTGGCCCTATATCAGGACATCTTGCACTTGTTTCCTTGACCTCTTTGGTCTCTGACTTGTTCTGGGACAAGGGTCAACATCTTTTTCCTCTGGTTACCCATACTGACTTTGCAGTTCCCTCCTTGCTCTGGTCTAAAGTCCCCTGTTTCCTGGTCCTGAGCAATCCCATTCTCCCTGAATGCTGGTTCAATACCTGGCATTGATGGAATTTCCTGATTTGAGAAACGAACTTCCACCCTCTTAGCATTGCATTTTCATCCCCTCCTATGCTCATAGTATTCCCCCTTCTCCATTCCAACTATTATTTGGAGTTGTTTTCCTCTTATAAACCATCTTCTTGAAACAATCTCTAGCCACCATCTCCTGGCCCTCACCTCCCCATCGCCCAACTGCATTTAGTTCGGACAGTATGAGCAAGCGTGATGAACAGCATGGACTGCACCATGAAACTCTGAACAACTCAAGGTTCCTTGAGCACAAAGACTGCAAATAAGTAATGAGAGTAGTGTGGAGAGTGCTTTGAGAACTTGTTGGAGAAAATGACAGGAGCCAGACCTTTGGAATATACGTAAGCAAGAGGACAACTATTAACATGTAATTGTAAACATTACCATAATGAGAGGTACAAGGTGTTACAGAAGTACATAGGAGAGGCACCTAACTCAGGAAAGCTTCTCAGAGGAGTTTCATCTTCCGTAACCCCTTTTCCAACATCAGCTTCTTTGAACACTCCTCCAACTCCAGTGTTGACTAAAACCAGCAGTCCTGTGAGGATGGTACACCCTCTGCAAAAAGGGGTAACAACTCTTGGTTTCACAACTCAGTACACAGATTTGGGGTCCTCTGCACTCACCAATGCTGCTTCTTCACTCTCAATACCCCTTTGCTCCTTGACACTCCTTGATATATTCTTTGCACTACTCTCTTCCCTTTCTCATTTCTGACCGCTGCAACCTTTTGAAGCCTACTTATTACTCACTTTAGACCGTGTTACCTACTTCATTGTCCTGCCCATTATTGTGCCCTTGTCCCTTTGTTTTTCCGTCCCACCCAACTGGCAAAATCTCAACTTTGGGCGAATTGAACAATCAGTATTCTCCATGCTTACATCTGACTATCTGAGCGCTGCTGGAGAAACTGATACCACTGGGAATTCATGGTCACCAACTCCTAAGTGGGTCCCAGTTATCTTACTACATGCCTCTAGTGCCCCCTCCCTCTTTCCCATTTTATACAGTTTTCTTAAGCCATCCTGACTTCTAAAATTTCAATCCTATCTACTCATACACACACACACACACACACACACACACACACACACCCCACTCACTGATAACCAGATCTCCAACTTCACAGAGAAAATAGAAAATACAAGATAGCAGCTGCCATTAAATCTATGCACCTACTGTGTTAATTAAGATACAGAAAAAGTTGCTATAACAAGAAGAGAAAAAAATGTAGGGCCTTAAGAGTGTAGTTTCTTTGTCATATGAAAGAACTTGGGGTAGTAAAACAGCTGGAGTATGAAATATCCAGGCTCCTACCATCTTATCACTCCACCATCCCTGGTGTGTTACCTTCATGACATGACTGGAGATGGCTTACCCTCACATTCACATTCAACTTGCAGGAAAGGACAATGAGGAAGAAACAGTCCACTCCTCTCCTATAAGAGCTTGATCTGGAAGCTGCACTTATCACTGCTACCCACAACCCTGTCCAGAATATGGTCATAAAGCCATGCTTAGCTGCCAAGGCATCTAGAAAATAATAGTTGTTAGCTGGTTGGCCATGACTTATTTTAATCTATAACTATTTCCTTCTATCTTCCTCTTACAATTGAGGCTCTACTTTTATCAAAACCTAGAACCTTCCACATGGGCTCTGGATTACACACTTTCCTGCCTTCTCAGGAATCTTGCATTCAAAATTAATTATTTTCTCTCCTTCTTCCTCCCCCTCTCATTTCTCTTTTATTTGTTTTCCCTTTCTCGATCATGATGCTTGCTCCCCTTGTTTTCCTCCCACCTGTCTTTTGTAGGCTGGCCTTTCCCTATCCAGACTTTAAATATGGTCTTTTTCAGATTTCTGATCTGGTTCCTCATTTATTCTTATTTAACACACTCTCATTAATTCTATGGTTTGCATTACTTCTTATGCAAACTGTGCATTCAACTTCCTACTGGAATTCCTACTTAGATGTCTAATAAAGCATCTGAAACTTACCATGTCCAAAAGGGAACAGATTCACTGGTGGGAGTTGCTATCTGATGGTTACTATTTTCTCTATGAAGTGGGAGGGCGGGTTATTTATTGTGAGTGAATGATGGTGTATGTGCATGTGTGCATGTGGGGTGTGTGTGTGTGTGTGTGTGTGTGACATGAAATGAGAGATTTTACAAGTCCAAAGAAAATTTGAAAAAAATATTATGTAAAATGAGAGAAAGAAGGTGATCAGAGAAACTTAGTAAAACTTCTGATCATTCTGGAAAGCATCATAGTATGAGCACCTGAATTCTGATGTCCAAAATCCCTGGCTTTGAATTGTAGCTTTTTCACCTAGTAGTTTTGTGGCTTTGGGCAAGTTACTTAAATTCTGTCTGAGTCACAGTTTTTTTTTAATCTAAAATAGTAATCAATCGTATCGGACTTAAATGCAGAGTTCTTTGTGAGGATTAAAAGTAATGAATGTGCTTTGAACAGAGTAGGTAATCACCAAACAGTCCCTATCCAGTTACCAGAAACCTTATTCATTTTAATCTCATCCTTCTCCCTCACCCTCAACATGGAAGCATCCTCTAGATTCTGTTTGCCTCCTAAATATCTCTTGGATCCATCTTCTCCACTGCCTCTATGACTTAGGTCAAGGCGCTATGCTATCATCTGTCATCTGAGTTACTGTCATAGACTCCCAATGGGTCCTACCCCTTAAGTTGCTGTCCACACCAGCTGCCATAACAATTATCCCAAATCTTTCTAAAGGTTAACAAATTTCCAGTGCTTCCAATTCGTCCTTTCATCCTTGGGTGGCTTGCAAGGTCTGTATTTGCTACTTTCTTCCTGAGAGGTGTGTTAGTTTTCTGTTGCTACTATAACAAATTACCATGAATTTGGAAGCTTAAAACAACATCTTTTTATCAGGTCGCAAGCGTGTGGGCCAGAAGTCTGGTACAGTATGGCTCGGTCCTCTGCTTAGGGTGTCACCAGGCTGAGGTCAAGATGTCAAGCAAGTGAAATTCTTTTCTGGAGGCTCTGGGGTGAACATCCATTTCCAAGCTCATTCTTGTCATTAACAGAATCTAGTTCCTTGTGGTTGTAGGACTATAGTCCCTATTTTCTGGCTGGCTCTCAGCCAGAGACTGCTCTCAGCTAGAGGCCAATCTAAGGCACCTGCTCCTGAGGAGCAATCCCAGCTCCTTCCTCAAGCCAGCCACAGCCCCTTGCATTCCTTGCCATGTGACCCCCTCCATCTTCAAGCCAGCAATAGTGTGTCAAGTCCTTCTCTTTTTTCAAATCTCTCTGACTTCCTCTTCTGCTGCCAACCAGAGTAAATTCTTGTGATTTGGCTAGGACCAGTTGGATAATCTCTTTATCTTGAGGTCAACTGATTAGTAACATTAACTACATCTGCAAAATCTCTTTTGTCATATAGCATAATCATGGAAGTAGCATCTTATCATATTTATAGGTTCTACCCACAAGTGAGAATCCTGAGTGCCATTTTGTAATTCCGCCTACCACAGGAGGAGAAACCAGAAAAACATCCCTGAGAAATGCCAATGCCTTGAGCTGAGATGAGAAGGATGATCAGGAGTTAATTAGATAAGGAAGGAAAAGTTTCCAGAGAGCATGTGCAAAAGTCATGTAACCGGAGGACACAGATCCCCCAAAAATATGAACTAAAGAAAGGCCAGTGTGTCTACAGGGGAGAGAACAAGGAGGACAGTGACTTAAAATGAGGTAGTTACAGACGCCACTAGGAGCCAGACCATGCAGGTTTCAGAGACTCTGTGAAAAGGCTTTCTCCATCCCCAGAGCAGAGGTCATTAGAGTGGCACAATCAGATTTGTGTTCCGCACATATCACTCTGACTCTAAGGTGGAGGATGGAGGTAAGGGGGCATCTGTAAAATGTGGCGGACCACTGAAGAAGCCAGAAAAGCAGTGCAGAAACAGTGCCATAATGTTCATGCGGATAGAAGCAGACCGAGTCAAGGAACGCTCAGTGGCTAAAATCAACAGGACTTCATGATTGATTGACTATGGGAGGGAGGCAGTTATGTTCCCCAGGAAGCAGAGACTAAGACAGAGATTACTGTGGAGGATGTTTACTAAGGAGTGCTCTTGGAGTCTACACGTATGCAAGAGCAAGGAAAGAAGGACTGGGTGAAGGGAGAAGCTGAGCAGCAATTCAGTCCCCACAAAGGCTTTGGTCAATCCTACGAGGAGCTGTGCATGTCTCTCAGAGTTGTCCTCTGTTGGGATGAGGAGGCTGAACCTTTGTACCTCTGTGCTGAGCAGTCACTGGATGTAGGATGCCTCAGGAAGGGAACATGACCTTGCCTGAGCAGGCTTTCCTGAGCTCAGCCAACTCCCAAAGCAGCTGGCAGTGCAGTGCAGAATAAATCCCTCATTTTTGGAGAGGGGTTTGGACTTTTTGTCACAGCCTCTACTACAGGTAAAAGAGCATAAGGGAGTAAGGCAGCCAGGCTGATTCCTAAATTTCTGATTTCTGCATCTTAGCAGATATACAACCATATATTGTAATCGTTGGCTTACCTGTCATTTTCCCCCAGGAGGGTGGGAGCTACTCGGGCACAGACCGTATCAAACAGCAAGTACACAGCCCTATGGCTGGCACATACTTTGCTGAATAAGTGAATGTCCGTCTACTCCTATTTCCACTCCTCTCTCTCCTACATTTCCTTTGCTCCCCACCCCCACACCCTACCGCCATCCAATGTGGGAAAAGTCCAGCAGGTTATCTGAGGTGCCACCTGTGCTGGAGCTGAACAAACAGCAAATCAGGCTCTTCTGGTCCAGGGCACTCTGATGGGGAAGGCAGGCAGTGCCAGGAGGAGGGGAGTTAGGGGAGACAGGTGACGACATCCCCACCCACCTCAAGACTAAATCCTCCTTCAATGTCCCAGCCCCTGTAAACTCAGTGCTAGCTGGAACAGGTCCTCTCCGAAAGACAGCTTGCATAGGGCTCTCTGAATTCCCCGTAAACTCAGACCTCATCCACAGTCTAATCTGGTCTTTGACTGATGCTCCCACCTCCAACAGCTACTGCTGGGGGCCGCAGAGTGGAATTTCAGGGTCATATTGGAGTTTCCTTGGAATGGAGGAGAATGGATAGCCAGCAGGGCAGAAATCTTAGTGGAGGCAAGTCCTGCCCAAGGAACCGAACACACCTCAGTTCTGTGCATGTCCCCTTAAGCTTTGCACCGGCTGCACCCCAGTGATCTGCTCCCCTTCTGGTCCCCTCCCATGGGAACCTGACGCCCCACACAGGCTGCTCCACCTGCACTAAGAGCAAACAGGGAGCGTCATTGTGTCGGTGAGGGTGGGCGCTGCCTGGAGACCACGAAAGCCAGGGCCTCCTCCCCTCTTGTGCCAGTGCTGGGCCAGAATTAGAACCAAACCCCACCATCACCCCACCCCTCACTGGTTTATTCTAAGCAGTTCTCACTGCTACCCAGGCTGCCCTCACACCAAAGTCAGACTCTTCCTCTGGGCAGCCCTTTTGCCTGTCAAGGTTCCCCCGAGAACAAATGCTGCCCCCACATCCTTGCCCGCTGAGGACGGTTCTTTGGAAGCTTTGGGTAGAAACCTGGGTGTTGGGCCCTGAGGTAGGAGGTGAAGGGTGCGCGGGCAGATGCAGGGGCGACCCCAGCCCTTTGGAGAGGAGATGCAAGAACTACGGTAGCGATGGTGTCCAGGTCACTGGGGCCACTGAGGCATAGTATAGTAACCGTGGGTGATGCCACCGTGTTAGATGCCACCCCCACATCCCCTGACCCACCAGGGAAAGATGCTAGATCCCACGGCGGCCGCTCCCTCTGACCCTCCTTCCCCCACCCAGCATCTCCCTCTCCGCCACCCCTCCATCCACCCGTACTGCTACCCTCACCAGCACACACACACACACACACACACACACACACACACACACACGGACGCACACGCTCACACTCCCAAGAATTCTGCCGAACCAGGACGGTGGTGAAGGGGAGTGGGTGGGAAGGAAATCTCTAAGAGAAGACCGGAGAGGCTAGGGAGGGGGCGAGCCTGGAGGACTGTCCCTGTGGGTGAGGGGAGAGCAGAAGTCCTGAGCGTGGGAGGGGGGCGGAGAGTCACCTGGCGGGACCGAGGCGGACGAGCCTGGAGGGAGGCGAGCCTAGGCGGGGCGAGCAGAGGAGGAGCGGCGGGGCAGGGGCCAAGGTTGGGGGCGGGGACCAGGCGGGGCGGGAGCCTCCGCCCGAACCGCGGCGCGAGCAGGTGGAGCCGCAGCGGGAGCCCGCCGGGCCGAGCTCGGGGAGGCAGCGGCTGGGCCGGGGCCATGGAGCTGCTAAAGCTGAACCGGAGCGCGCAGGGGTCCGGACCCGGGCCGGGGGCTTCCCTTTGCCGCCCCGGGGGGGCCCTCCTCAACAGCAGCGGTGCGGGCAACCTCAGCTGCGAGCCCCCTCGCATCCGCGGAGCCGGGACACGAGGTGGGTGCCTCCCTAAGCCCCCTCCACCAGCTCCTTCTCGCTGCACCCCACACTGATAGAGATAAAAGGCCCCCACTGCCTCCTCAAACGCCTACACCATCCCCTCATAGTACTCCCTCAGTCCCTAAACAGCTCCCCTGACACTTCTGCCCCCCCCCACCCCCTCCACGGCTCATAAAAACTCCATCACAGCTTCACACCACCTGATCAGAGCCCCTTCACACCCTGGTCTCCTGGTCGTACCCAGAGCCACTGGTCATCCTCAAACACAGCCTCCTGCCCAACACAGAGCCCCCTCCTAGACACAGACGGCCAGGAAGCGAGGACCTCCTCTTGCCTATCCTTCCAGGTCTCTTCCTTTTAAATCCAGTTCACAGAGCCACAGCGGGGAAGGAAAGGAAGAAAAGAAGGCAAGACTGGGAAAAAGAAGAGGGCTGGTTGAGGGAGGGAGCACTATGGAAGGCTTGAATGGGAAGTTAGAGCTATATAATCTCCTGTGTCCTCTGCCCCACCCCTAGCCTTCCCAAAAGAGATCCTCAAACCGGAATTAGGCTGGACATTGGGGGCTGCACCCTAGAGATGCCAGTCTCCATTTCACTCCTCCTCAAATCCTCCTGCCTCCCAAAGGGGAACTCTAATCAAAGCTCTGTCCCCTCTCTTTTTCTGTCTCCAAGTCCCCTCCAAGCACCCTCTCCAACCTGCCTTTCCTTAGGTTTCCTCCTCCTAGAGCCTGGCTGCCCCCTTCATCTCCTATCTCTTGTGCCACCATCTCCCCCACCCCCACTGCTTCCACTCACTCAGTCCCCAAAATGACTTTCACTCCTCCCACGGGCCAAGAGCCGCATTTTCTCCACAACCCAGCTCATGATATATGTTTTCCCTTCCTGCACCTTTTCTTTCCTTAAATGTGGTCTGGACACCTGCTGTTGTCGCTGAGCTAGGTGCTGGGGACACAGGGATGAAACAGACCCGGTCTGGACCCTCATCGGTCCATAGTCAAGTGCAGAAGGGAGACAAACCAGTTGGAAAATCACAGTCCCTCTGAGAAGTCCCAGGAGAGGGTCTGAATTGTGGGCATCCAAAGGAGATGGGATCCAAGAACTTCATAGACAAGGGAACCCAGGAGCTGGGTCTTGAAGTTGGAGTTCAGTAGGCAGAAAAAGGAAGCAGGGGGATTCTAAGAGAGGGAGCACTGCTGAGCAGAAGGAAATTATTCCACGTTCAAGAAGGGAAAATGGCAATAAATTTTAATTTGAGTATTTATCCCACAAAATAATGTATATGCTTTCTCAGACCAGTTTTTACACACTCTCAGATTGCTTTATTCTACAAATATTTATTGAACCAGAGAAAAAATGAACACAGTTCCTATTTCATGGAGTTCACAGTTTAGTGGGAGAGCCAGACAAGTAAGCAGGGAATTGCAGCACAAAGTGGGATGTGCCTTAGATTAAGGCTGTGGGAACACAGAAGAGGAGCTTTAGTCTAGCTTAGCCTTGGGGGTCAAAGTGGGCCTCCTGAGAAGGTAATTGAAGAAAAATTTAAAAAGACAAGGGAAAGCCAGACAAGCGAAGGGGCAGGAAAGGCAAGAAGCATTCTAAGCAGAGGAACAATATGTGTAAACGCCCAAAGTTAAAATCCATGGTACTTTCGTTCAGTGTGTCAGTTTCTGAGTGCCTGAAACATACATCAAAAGAGAGGAAAAATGAACACTCAGGATGAGCACCAACCTAGAGGGTTTACAAAGAGCCTCACAGACCTGGCTAAGGAGTGTAGATTTTTATCCTGAGGATGATGGGAACTACTGAAAGACTCTGTAGTACAGCCAGGATTAGTTCTATAGTGTAGAAGATGGATTGGAGGACAAGACATGAAAGGGTGGGGGATGGGGTGGACACTTTAGAAGGCTATTCTGTTTCTCTGATAAAAGATGATATGGGCTTGGACTAAGGTTTTGGCAGTGGGTATGGAGAGAAGTGGATGGATTCGAGAGGCACTTCTGGAAGTGGAGTCAACAGAACTTGGTAGGGATTCATTAGAAATGGAGAGGGAGGAAGAGGTCAAAGGATGACATCCAGGTGTCTAGCTTGGACAATTAGATGGATGTTGGTGCTATATCATGAGAAAGATAACAAAGGAACAGAAACAAATTTGAAAGAGAAGAACTATAAATTCACTTTGGAACCCACTGAGTTTAAGTGCTGTTGAGATACCCAGGTGGGGTAGCCAGTAAGCTGTTGAATCTGGTGGTCAGGAACTTAGGGGAGGGGTGCAAGCTGGGAATACAGACTTAAAAGGTCTTTGCCTACAGAAGGTAATGGAAGCCACAGGAATAGCTAAAATCATACAAAGATGACAAGATGAAAAGAAAACAGGTCCCAGGGCAGGACCCTGAAAAAGACTGAGATTTAAAAGCCAGGCAAAAAGATGGAGAGCCCATGATGAAACCATCAGAGGGAAGGGAAAGATTTCAAGCAGGGTGGGATAAGTGATGTCATATGGTGCTGATATAAGTCGAATAAGGACAAAACAGCATCCTTCAGATCCAGTAACAAAGAAGTCCTTAAGAGGAGTTGTGGGTATTAAGGCCTGACTACAGTTGGTTGAGGTTTGGGAGGGTGCATGAGGAGGTTATGAGAAGTGAACCAGGGTGTGTAGATGAAACTTTCCAGAAATTTGGGAGGGAGAGAGAAGCAAAGAAAAAATAGGATAGTGCCAGAAAGAGCATGGGATTGAGGAATGGTATGTGGTGGGGGTTGTCTTTGGGTATATGTGTGTGCAGTAGAGGCAAGAGTCTTTTGAAAATGTTGATGCAGCATGGGCCAAGACAGAGGAAAGGAAGGTCAAAGGCTCAGCAGAGAGCAGGGACAGTCCACAGAGCAGGGGACCCTGAGAAAGCAGAACATGAAGTGATTCAGAGCACAGGTGCAAGAATTGGCCTTGCTTATCTGGATGTTGTTACCTACACAGAGTGGATGTTACCCAGGCAGTCAGAAGTTACCCACAAAGACTGTTTGCCACTCACTCAGATACTACATGTTAGCCAGGCTCACTCCAGTGTTACCAGTAGAAATGTGGATGTTACCCACATTATTCTTATATGTTACCCACATAGACCAGAGTGCTAATGTTCACTCAGATGCCACCACTGAAAACCAGGTATCACCCACAGTTACTTTAACAATGCCCATAGTCATTTAGATGTCACTCACCCATCAGACACACTTGCTTTCATTTTATCATCCACACATAGATATCACCCATGCTCACTTAACTAACCTTTTCCAGATATCACCCATAAAATCATGGTTATTAGTCTCACACATTCAGATATTAACCACAAAGACTCAGATATCACGTGTGTTCACTCAGGCACTGAGTTATTTTACTCAGATTGATCTCTCACTTCACATCTTAACATGTTAACATCTCACATCCATGCTCACCTAAATATTGCCTACACATACTTGAATATTACTTTCTGCTTACTCAGCTACTACCATCATCATTTGGATATTCCCCCATTCAGTTCAGACCTCTGAATATAATCCACGTTTTCTGAAGATGTTATCTACCAAACGAGATGTTATCCGCAGACATATTACCTCTGCACAGTCTAAATTTGCCCACTCTCAGTCAGGCATTATCTACAGACACGTAGTTAAACCCTTCTCAGACCTTGTCCACAAAAATATGTATTACTCTCACCCACCTAGATATTATCTCAAAAACTAAATTATTATCCAATGTTCACTCTGATATTACCTGTACATCCTTCCATATTATTTCTGCTCCTTCAGTGAGTACCCATTGACATTTGGATATCCCCATTTGCCCAGCTATCATCCACAATCAGTTGCATGCTGTCCATGATCACCACAGACACATGGGTATTGCTTTGATGTCTGTGTTCATGGGTGACCAGATCCAACATGCCAGTGGAAGGCAGGATTTGAGGCATCAGCAGCTTCGGTGTTGTTTCTTATAAAGTCCTGGTTTTTGTGTTTGGCACATTATCTGGATTTTTGTGCTCATACTTCTCTGCCACCATCTGGAAAGAACAAATGCAGATCTTTTAGACCCCAGAAACAGAAATGAACTGTCACAGTCTTCTGAGTTCTCTGGCCCGGCAGAATGATGCCCAGAGGTAGTCAAGGCACTAGAATCTATAAGGTGCCACTCCCATTCTTCCACCCCTACCTTAACTTCTTAGTTGCCGAAGCCACCGTGATCACTCCTATTCCACCACACAAACACACATGGATGCATACACATAGGCAAAAACACACACACAAGTCTTCATTCTAATTGCTTTTTAGTGACTTTTGAAAAAACTAATAGGCTATTTTTACAGTAGTTTCAGGTTTACAGAAAAACTGAATGGAAAGCACAGGGAGATTCCCACCCCCCCCCCATATACACACAGAGAGACACACACAGTTTCCCCTACTATTAATACCTTGCATTAATGCAACACATTTGTTACAATTGATAGGCCAATATTGATACATTATTAACTAAATTCCATAGTTGACATCAGGGTTCACTTCTTGGGTTGTATATTCTATGGGTTTTAAAAGATTTTTTTTAATGTTTGTTTATTTTTGAGAGAGAGAGAGAGAGAGAGAGAGAGAGAGAGAATGTGCAGGCATGCACAAGCAGGAAAGGGGCAGAGAGAGATGGAGACAGAATCCCAAGCAGGCTCTGCGCTATCAGTACAAAGTCCCATGCAGGGCTAAAACCCATGAACCATGAGAGAATGACATGGGCTGAAGCTGGACACTCAACTGACTGAGCTTCCCAGGCTCTCCTCTATTCTATGGGTTTTAACAAATGTATAGTAACATCTATCCACCATTAGAGTACTGTACAGAATAGTTTCACTGCCCTAAAAGCCCTGTGCTCTACCTTTTCATCCCTCCTACCCTCTCCCTGGGCCACTGGCTCTAAGAGTGCTTTTAATTAATCTTTTTCACATCTCCTAACTGTTCAACAGCAAAGACTTGGAGAGATAGTAGTGGCTGGAAATAAGCTAATTGCTGGGAATGCGCAGAAAAATAGCAAAGTGTTGTACGATCGCTGGGCAATTTTACTGGAACTTTGTCCCTCTAGTTTTCAGGAGTCCCCATGCAGATTGGGAACTTGATAAGAGTGGGCATCATCTCATCTTTCTGCTCCACCAAGTTCAAAGACACACATGGGATACATCAGCTGGGTGAATGAATGAGAAATGTGCTTTTCATACTTCAGGGTGTGTACCGACTTGAGGTGTGGTTATTGATTCAAGAACTAGTTGAAGAGAGACATCCAGAGGAGGATCTGAAAAAGATGATAGATGGAGAGATTAAGGAAAGTGGAGGGGTGGGGGCGGTAGACTGGAAGGAGACAAAAAGTACAGGATAGAATACTAGCTCACACACACCTCAAATTTGCTACACATAAGCCTTCCTTGCAGAAAGGGAGACATGTCTCCAAAGAGACAGAGGCAGAGAGGAGGGCATGCTGGAGCTTTAGAGGCACAGAGGTGAAGCATGGATGGGGCAGGACAAAGCAGGTGCATTTGTGTGGAGAGTGAAAGAGATTCGTTCAAGATTCATTAGCCAGCATGTGTGAACACCTCCTATTTGCAGGACATTATGCTAAGTGCCAGGGATATGCAGAAGAATGACCTGGGCATTGCCCCTGTCCTCAAGAAGCTCATAGTCCAGTGGAGGAGATAGAGAATTAAACATAATAATACAGTGAGCAATGCCACACTGGAGTACAGAGAGGCAGAAAGAGGCACTGAGATTGAGATTTGATTGGGGAAGGAGGCAGCATGATGAATGACAGAGGGGTGAGGGAGCAGCAGGAGGCAAAGCATTTTAGAGATCTGGAGACTCAGCTGCTATTCTGATTCAACACCTGACTTGACTGTGTGATCTGAGAACTAATGTCACTGCTGGGTTCTGTTCAGGAATCTCTTGTAGATAGCATGCACTTGATGCCTACAGCTGTTTCTGAATAAGCTGGTTATCATTATAAGAACAGTTTAATTCAGACCTAAAACAAGAGTCAATGTATGGGGCTGCAGAAGGGGGAGCTGCAGCTCTGAGCCCTTCCCTCCCCACAACCTGGAAGGCTCTGGCCCTGCCTTCTCTCCCTTCAAGCTCTCATGTCTCTCACGCTGAGGCCATGGGCTTGGGTGACTGAGTCCAGCTTAATTCAATTCACTTTTGTTTGGGTCTGCTCGGTTGTGATATAGAGGCCCAAAGATGGATCCATCCCCTAACAGACAATGACACAAATGAATGGGGTCAGCCCTCTGTCTAGCCCAGCAACACTAGTGTCCTTCCTGTGAGCTCCCACAACACTTTGTATATCCCCCAGCTTTACTCCTTATCCCACTGTGTGGCAATTATCTATTTATGTACCCAAATTTCCCTCTGGACTGTGAGCTCTCAGATGGCAGGGAATTTGTCATGTCCATCTCTTTGTCTTCAATGCCTAACACAGAGGGAGTCCTCTGTAAATGTTTGTTGAGTGAAAATGAATGTTAGGAGATAATTAAAATACAAGGTAGAAAATAAAAAGCATTCTGATAGATGTGTAAGGAACATTCATGGGTCAGAGGAAGGGGAGATTAACTCCAAATGAGGCATCCAGAAAGGCCTTACAGAAGAGGGGGCAGTTAATCTGAGTCTTGATGGGCAGTGGTGTATAGGAATTTACCAGATACAGAAAACCAATTTGTGATGGGGGGAGGGTATTAGTGGCAGTTGGTGAAAGAACATTCCAGGCTGAGAAATCAATGTTAGCAATGGAGGAAGTCATGAGGGTGCATGATGCCTTCAAGAAAGTGAGTCATCCAGGGGCGCCTGGGTGGCTCAGTCGGTTAAGCAGCCGACTTCGGGTCAGGTCATGATCTCCCAGTCCGTGAGTTCGAGCCCCGCGTCGGGCTCTGTGCTGACAGCTCAGAGCCTGGAGCCTGTTTCAATTCTGTGTCTCCCTCTCTCTGACCCTCCCCCATTCATGCTCTGTCTCTCTCTGTCTCAAAAATAAATAAACGTTAAAAATTTTTTTTTTTTTTAAAAAGAAAGTGAGTCATCCAGTGGCTTCAGTGGGTGCATTGCAAGAGGAGGTGAGACAGGACAGTTCTCAGAGGATCTGGAAGACACGCTAAAGGGTTGCAGACAGTACAGGGAAGGTGAAGAGGGATTTTTTAGACAATAAGGACCTGACCTGACCTATGTTTCAAAAGGTAGTGGGTGATCAATAGTGTCAAATGCTACAGGGAGATCAAGTAGAATAGGCTGAGAAGAGACCTTTGGACTTGGCAGTTAAAGCTTAGTGATCTTGAGAAGTGTCCAAACAGTGATGGGGGGCGGAGGGGAGATGGATCAGGCACTGGACTGTAATCGACTGAGGAGTGAATGAGAAAATGCAAATAATCCTTTCAAGAAGCTTGGCTGTAAAGAGAAGGGAGAATTTGAAGCAAAGCTTGAGAAGAGACAGACCTTCTCAAGGAGAGGAGGAGTTAAGCCAATTTCCCTAAGCCTCATGGGGTTAGAAACCTAAAGGATTCAAGTGAACCCATCCGCTGAGTGGGAGGAGGTATTCCTGGGATGCAGAGGGATCTAGCTGGGTAGGAGATGTGGGGAATAAGTGGGCTTGGAGGGTCTGGCTGAGTGGGAGCCAGACTCCTTGCTGCCACCCCTCTGTTTTCCCACCCAGAACTGGAGCTGGCCATCAGGATCACCCTTTATGCAGTGATCTTTCTGATGAGTGTTGGAGGAAATGTGCTCATCATCGTG